>NW_020438975.1:545752-551352 GCF_000699045.2 Agrilus planipennis | reverse complement strand
AGCATTGTATATAGAGACGATGTACCTACATTGTAAGTAAAAAGAATTAATTTTTTAGTAAACTAAACTGCGACAAATCGCCCAGTACTCCTCTTTAATTAACGTGGAATGATATTTTATTATTTGAAATTTTTAGTATTAATTTAATTTTAGTGTTGTTTGTGCCATCTGTGTAGTATTTAAAAAAGTTCCCTCTATTAATCTATGGATCTATTGTTACAGAATTAAAGTTTTCTGTTTCTGAAAACTGATTTTTATATAATACTGTAATATTTGATAACAATAAATAGCATAAATCATATAAATAAGAATATTCTTGAAATATTTAAATGTGTTTTTATTTATTGTCGTCAATTATTTAAACAATGTTTCATAAAACACCAGCCAACACCACTATGCTTTTGACATTATTTTGATATGATTTTGATGACATTTCTGCAAATTCAAAAGATGTGTGTCTATTGTTATTGTTTTGCAAAATTGCAAATTTAAACGACTGTTGCAAAATGATTTGAACATTCTTGTGAGAAGCTCATATAGCTAAATGTACTAGATAATAAAGGTGTTAAATATAAAATTTTCCTGTGTATGTGAAAATGAAATTGATTATTTTATCTAGTTTTTGGTTAGTTTTGTATTCTTTCTGGTTTACCGGTTGTAAAGGGGGAAGTAAGAAATATAGAATTAATAAAATTTAAATATATAAATGTTTTTTTTTTTAGAATGGTATGGTAAATGGTTTCCATATCCTCCAGGTGCTGAAGTAACAAGTCCGGTTGACAAGAAACCCGGCTACAAGGGTAGAGTTCCAATGGGCATTAAAAATAGCAATTGTGATGATGGAAAGGTAAGTTGAGACTTAAAATTAAAATAGAGTATTGTTAATATTTTATTGCTTTTGTACTATCTAAAATTCATTGTCTAAGACTCCACAATTACATTGTTATTTCCAAATTCTTAATGGTCATTTAAATTTTTATTATACCTCTGGTATTGTTTATTGGTGTTGTTTGCTATTAGTTTTTTAACTTTTTTGGAGCATTAATTAAATTTCAATCCTTTGGTCTGACGTCAATATTTTCTAAAACATAGTTAAACTGGTGTGTATTAATACCAGTTCTACATAAGAAGCCATTAATTTGTTGCTTAAAAGTGGCAAATGCCTAACATGTTGTAGGTGGTGCTAATTAAATTATATTCGTGTTTGTGTAAAAAATTTTGTTAAACACAAAATATGTTAACTATAACTTTGTATGTATGACACAGGTATAGATTTCTTTTAATCAAATATAAAACCATTAGCAAAACTTATTTTTTTTTTAATTTCATAGCTTTTAAATATCTAGCTAATTATCGCTGGTAATAGAAAATTTATACGTTATACTATTGATAATCTCTTTTTTATTCTTTTACAGACAAATTTAACTGTAGATTGGGATAAATCAGCCGATTCATACCTATGTTTTTATGAAAATTTAAAGGACTACATGCCGGACTTGTATGTTCAACCTATCTTACAGTGTGATCACATTCCACGTGGTTACATGGTCAGTTCAAATAATGTATCATTGATAACAATTTTGTATTTTCTTATATGAATATGATTGTTTTAGCCTGAGCACTACTGCATGCACACTAGCATTGTATATAGAGACGATGTACCTACATTGTAAGTAAAAAGAATTAATTTTTTAGTAAACTAAACTGCGACAAATCGCCCAGTACTCCTCTTTAATTAACGTGGAATGCCTACACTTTCAATCTAATATCTGGTGCATTGTTTTGCAACCCACGCTGAATTTGAATTCCGAATTGTTATTAAGCACATATTTTTTTAACGTTAAGTCGTAAACATTTGGACAGATTCAATAATCAAACAAAATTTAGAAATATTGCGACATTGTTTGTTGCTTGCTCAACAACCCATTTTAGCCCTTTTTTTTCCCCGTTAAATAGTCATAAAAAATCCGACCAAATTCTTACTATTCAACTTACTATTTAACTTATATATATGTGTGTATTATATTTAGATGAATCTGAGCTCATTTTCACTTTTAAAGCGAACCGACTTTAATCCACATTATTTTATTTTAGTGGCGGCCATAGGCCTCTTTGGCCAAGGTATGGAGAATATCAATACCTACCACCCCAGCGATGGCTTCACAGTCTGGAACATGGAGCTATAGTAATGCTTTACCATCCGTGTGCTGACCCGCAAGAAATCAACAAGTTGAAGGGCATTGTGACAAATTGTCTTTACAGGCATATTATTACCCCGTATAATAAATTACAATCACAGCGGGTAAGTAATTTTTAAAACTAACAAATCCCTTTTTGCCCTTTAGAGTGTTTCAGTATTTCATTACCAAAATAATCAGTATAACTATGCTAATTAGTTTAGTATAAACATTCTAGTCAATCAGTATAAATACACCTACTGAAAGTTCCGTAGATAAATTAATTAATCAGTTAATTACTTACCGATTAGATTCAGTTATGTTGGATTAGTTAGTTATTGTTAGTACTTAGTTATACCATTTGCATTCAAATACTGACCTTATAAATTTAGATGTTTACCCTATATAATGTTTAAATTGTAATCAAAAGAGATAAATTCTTAACCAGTAAGACACAAGCATTTTTAAATAAATAATTGTTATGTTTTTATATATCCCTTTAAAGCTGTTGTGATTTTTTTCGGTAATATATAAAAAAAGAACTAGAATTTTATATTTATTTAAGTATTTTTGCATGTCCCTCATATATGTTCTCGTTTCATTTTTGCATACCCTCGTATATCAGTTGCTGGTTTCTTTGAATTCTGCGCCACCTATTGTCGAATAGCGAATATAATAGTTTTCAGTTGAGCAATGAGATGGCGCAGCAGTATTATTTTTACTAATTTTAAACCAAATACGAAAAATATACCGTCAAAATGCCATTTTAATGAATTTGTTATTAATCTGTTTTGATATATAATAAATATTTCATGCGGGTAGAGAAATGTGTAATTTTTACGCCAAATTAAGATTTTTTTCGACATACTGTGATATTCCCATGAAGGTAGAATGAAAACGATGAAAAATTTAACAAGGAATTGTTTAAATTGTTATAGCATACTTTATTAAAAACAGTACAACATTATTCGACCTTAATTCATTTTAATACGATGAGTTAAAGAAATTCTAATTTTTAGAAGTTACATTTAACAATTTAATAAGACACTAAAACTAATTTCGAGCAGAACTTCTAATTCTATTTGATTTTCATGTACTTAACAACTTGTCCGATTATCTTATACTATATTTTTTCCAGCCCTTCGCCCTGGTGACTTGGGGATGTAAATTGATGATGTCAAAGGTCGATCACAAGATTGCAAAGGAATTTATAATGACATCAGCACTTCAGGGTCCCGAGAAAGTTTCCACAGACGGTCAATTCGATTATGCTTTACTTAGGCATGCAAAAATATTGACCGATGAAAACGATTCAACGATCTGTCCTGAAATTTAATGTGAATTATTAGCAAAAACATTCCGTACTTTTTGATACAAAAGTATATTTTTGAAAAAAAGATAATATACCGCTTTTTGATAACATATACTATTATACATATGTAAAGGGTAGTGTTAAAAAAAAATATTTAAATATAATCTTGTTTGTTTCCTTGATCCTTTGAAATGAGTAGAAATTATTAAGAAATATTACAAATAAAGTGAATGTGGAATGATATTGAATATTTTTAGACATGAAAACTTCATTTTTACTAACATTTTAAGCTTAATACAAAAATAACTCATCTAATTGTGCACCGTTTTACTTTATTTTTATATGTACCGTTAATTTCTTGATCAGAAATAATGAAAACAATTAAAAGAACCCCTATTAATAGTTCAATGTTGCCTGTATAACAAGTTAATGTAATAAATTAATTTTGAGAAATGTATTTTCTGTTAAAACTTTCCGATTATCCCTTATATTGTACGTAAAAACTTATAGGATGTCCTTCGTATCTCACGTACCTAAGGCGACATCTTACGACCAATAGTCCAATATTATTAAATCTAGTTTACAGATTTCAATTGTATTACAGATTTAAAAATAAATTTCGATCTTAATTCATATATTTTATTTAAATAAAAAAATATCTAAAAAACACCGTACGTAATCATTTTTTGACAAAAATAAAGCAAGCCAAAGCTAGCTCTTATCATTTATTAATTAATTATCGATAATACATAGGTCTATTTGGACCGAAAAAAATGCAATAAAATTTTATAATTTGGCAAAAATAAAGAAAACGAAAGCGTATTTCGATCATTTATTGATTACTGTTTGATATTGGATGTAATTTATTGAAGAATTAAGCAAAATTATTCTGCCAAAGTTCGACTTTTGTTCCTATACGTGGGTATAGCTTGAACGAAAAAAGGTGAAAAACTCCATAAATAATAATTTTTTGGCAAAAATAAAGCAAGCGGGAGCTCTTTATATCATTTATTGTTTAATCTATATCATCAGTTATCATTTATCGATGAATTAAGCAAAAATATTTGGCAGAAGTTCGATTTCGGTTCCCAAAAACAATCGACAGGTAGCTATACATGGGTTATTTTTGGGAACTAAAATCGAACATTAGGACAAAATTTTTGCTAATTCACCAGTAAATGTTATCTGATATAGATAATTAATTAATAAATGATAACGACTAGCTGTGGCATGCTTTATTTTTGTAAAAAAATGGTTATTTATTCTGTTTTTACGTTTTTTTCGTCTAAAATCGACCCACGTATATGAACTAAAATCGAACGAATCGAGTTGAAAATTTTTGCGTAACTGCTCGATTCGTTCGATTTTAGTTCATATACGTGGGTCGATTTTAGACGAAAAAAACGTAAAAACAGAATAAATAACCATTTTTTTACAAAAATAAAGCATGCCACAGCTAGTTGTTATCGTTTATTAATTAATTATCTATATCAGATAACATTTACTGGTGAATTAAGCAAAAATTTTGTCCAAATGTTCGATTTTAGTTCCCAAAAAAAACCCATGTATAGCTACCTGTCGATCGTTTTTGGGAACCGAAAACGAACTTCTGCAAATTAGTTTTGCTGTATTCATCGATAAATGATAATTGATAATATAGATTAACCAATAAATGATACAAAGAGCTCCCGCTTGCTTTATTTTTGCCAAAAAAATATTATTTATGGTGTTTTTTACGTTTTTACGGTCAAAATCCACCCACGTATATGAACTAAAATCGAACTTTTGTTGAAAATTTTTGCTTAATTCATCAATAAATCACGTCTTATTTAATAAATGATCTAAATACGCTCTCGTTAGGTTTATTTTTGCAAAATAATAGAAATTTATTGCTCGAATTGCGTTTTTTTATATAAGATTTTACAATTCAACTTTAACTGAAAATTTTTGTTTAATTCTTCAATAAATTACTTCTTTATGAAAGATTATTCAATAAAAAAGCTAATAAAATTAAAATATGTTTATTAGTTAGACACTCATATATTTATTACACTAATTAAAACATATTTATTTCAGGTAATAGTATAATACATAATATATGTAACGTATTT
>NW_020438975.1:543109-545454 GCF_000699045.2 Agrilus planipennis | reverse complement strand
GAGTGATTATTATTTATGGAGTTTTTCACTTTTTTTCGTTCAAAATATACCCAAGTACAGGAACAAAAATCGAACTTTGGGTAAATAATTTTGCTTAATTATTCAATAAATCCAATATCAAATAGTAATCAATAAATGATCTAAATACGCTCTCGTTTGCTTTATTTTTGCCAAATTATAAAATTTTATTGCATTCTTTCGGTGAAAATCGGCCAATTTAAGTTACCTTTGGATCGTTTCTAGACATAAAAAACCGATTTTTACTAATTTTAAACTTAATTAAGTAGAAAATGATTTCAAAACGCAATCGTTTGTCTTATTTTCACCAAAAATGGTGTCTTTTTGCGTTTTTCCGACCTTTACAGATTTTCCTATGCGAAGTTTGAACGTTTGAAAATTTACGTTTTTGTATTAGGAGAGCATAAGAGGCTTAGGATCTTTTGCCGCGAATCCCGCTTGACCGCGGAGAATTAGTGTTATTATTATTGTCTGAAGCTTAAGATGCGTTCAATTTCAGTGAACGGATACATTTAAATGTAAAATAATTAGTTTACCAATAACTAAAGTGATAACGATGATATATTTGAGATTAAATAAAGAGTTCCTTACTACTGCAACACTAAATTTGAAGTTAATTGCCTTTCATAAATATTCGATTTTAAAAGGATAATTGAACGTTGTCACGTTAGTGTTTACATTTTGAAATGTTGCTTTGTAGGTTATTACTTACTAAAATTACGAAAATTTTGCTTTTAAAGAAAGTTTAGAAGTGAATTCTGGTTTCTATCGTATCGTTTTGATAGTTATTATTGAATTTATAGGTAATAGGTGTGTTTAAATTAAATAATCATCCACTTATCGTCTTCTCTTTTTTCAGTGGCAATGCACAAAAAAGAACGTTTGTTTGGCAAGATAGAAATTAAAATAAGACTGGAAAAAGACAAATCTACCTAAATCTAAAGAATCAGTAGCCTATTAACAAGCTAAATGCAATATTTTGCTTGCAACAGACTGTTGTGAATTGTATTTTGCAACAATAAAATACGGTATTTTTTTCATTTATAGGGATTAATATCGTTGCAATTTAAGGCAGAACTTATAATAACTTATTTGCTATCTTGTAGCTTCATTAAAATGCATTAAAATGATGAAAACTATTGGATATTTGAATTCTTTCTGTGCTCCATGTCATATAAACGCGCAGTGTATTTTTAAGTTGCAGATAAACAAAATGAAGTAAAAGGGCAATTATGAGCATGAATTGAGCAAAATAGTTGGTTTTTGTGGTAAACAAATGATGAAAATTGTTTTTTGTACAAATCGTAAACAATTATATCGAGAAAATAGTTTTGTGAAGAAAATGTGGCAATTATGTTGAAGTGTAAGTCGTTACAAAGTGTTTCTGCGTTAAATTACCTTTAAAAACATTGTTTTATCAATTTCAGATGACCTCTAACATTTAATTTAAATGAAAAGTTTAATGAAAAAAAATGTATGCAACAATCAGCAGGAAATTGTCTTCAATATTGAAGGATAATGGATAATAATAATTCAATATGCTGTTGAAAAGTTGTGTGTTGCACATTTAATAATTGTCAGGATAATAACATTCTATTTTCTGTGGACCAACACTGTTTCAATACAGATATCACGAATAACTTTTTACATACCTGTTGGTGTTACAAGGACATCTGATTTATTTTCCAAAATATCCATGCCAAAACTATCAAGAGAATACCTATTTATGATGTAGTTACATGTTACTTACACAATTAAAACATACTTTACTAGTGGGATTACAATGTATAGATTTACAAGAAATAAAAATGAAAGTTTGTTGAATAAGAAGGAAAAAAGTGAAATAAAAAAATTTTAAGCTGAATTTAGGGGGTGTTAAGCAGGGTAAAAGAACATTTAAAAGTTAGAAAATATATGTAACATAGGAGAAAGGAATTTAAGTGTGAGTTTTTAGTTTTAAGAGATTAAAATATAAATTTAATGTAAAAGAAGCAATTAGCATCAGAAATTAAGTATTATTTATTATAAAATACTTTACACAGTCTTATTTGTACTTTATATACAATGCAATGAAAATTTTTTGTAAATTTTACGTTGTATACATTATTTTACTATTAATATAATTTTTGAGCTGTTTAATGTTGTTATTTAAAATAAATTTCATTTAAGAAAATCAAAGTAGATTAGTACTTTGTAAAACAGTTACGCACATATTTTTTATTTGTATTAGTTAAATTTTGATTCAAATTTGAATTTTACCCACAATTTCACATTTTATTGAGTTACCATTTCATACAAAAAAGGTATATTATTAATCATTTATTAAT
>NW_020438975.1:538681-542934 GCF_000699045.2 Agrilus planipennis | reverse complement strand
ATTCAGTGCTAAATTTAAAATTTGTAAATGTTTCTATTCAGAATTTAATGCATTTAAAAATATATCGAAAATAAGCAATTTATATAATTTAAAAGAATCAGCTGGCAAAATATTTTATTTATTTATTTATGCACACCATCAGAATCAAAATTCAAACAAATATTTGAGTGATTAGTAAATTTTAAATTACATACTTAATCATTACATTCAAATGTTGCTATACCAATTTTTATTTTTATAGAATTTATAGAAAAGTTTATTTATTTGCAATTACAACAAATAAAACATAATTCTGTAATATAGCTTTTATTAAAACCAAACAAAAATTGAAATATTCAAATTAATTTAAACAATAATAAAAAATTTTATACGTACCTTTTGAAACAAACTTTTTCGAGGGTGACTTTCTACTAGGGTGTAGTGTATTGAAGGCATAGGGCTTAACTGAATAAATTTCCTGTAAAATGACGAAAAATGTGTTAATTAATTTTAAAACAATAGATCTTCTCCCTACCCCCGGCCATTTTTATTGCTCGTCTATGACGTAGTGTCGGCCATCATTCTTTTCTAATTGTTGCAGTTGTCGGCCATCATTCTTTTTCAATTGTTGTCACATTGTTACTTATGTCGGCCATTATGGTTTTTTAATAGATGTATAGTAATCAATGATTAAAATTTATAGGAATTGTTTGTAAATGGGTATGCAACACATCGTACTTCAGCATAAGAAATTGCTGATACTAAATTTCATTTACGTAATATTACTTTGCCCTGTGCTGACAGCAGTCATAATTTCTTTTATGTATAATATTAATGTACATTTTATTAATTATAATACCTGTTCGTAACAGTTTCCTAGAACCCTGTCCTGATTATTTTGGAGTCCTCCATGTTATCTCCATGCACAGTACATATTACCATCATCGATTGAATCCATTCTTCTTATCATCAGTCTGAAAAAAAAAGAAAAAAAAATAATAAATTATAAAAAATGTAATTTTAACTCTATATATATATAAGCCACCATTTTTTAAAACTAATTTATCAGTACAATAAGTCCGTATATTAGCTCCTATTTTCTATATGGTAATGGGATTGTTATTAAAGAAATGATTACCAGTCACATTTTAAATTAGTTTAAATCAAGTGACGAATTAAAAGAAGGAAAAAACAAAATTTGCACTCTTATGTCATACTATAATTATTTATAGTGCGTCATGTACAGAAAAAAGGGGGTAAATTTTACAATTATTTTAGAATTTTTGTTGTAAGAAATGTTAGTGCGCTGGAAGGTCCTCTTCACTTTGGGTTTCATCGTGTGGTTTTTGTTGTGCATTGTGGACTATTTCTTCGGCGATGTCAACAAAATCACGAAAATTACAGAAGGTACATCCTAACTTATATACCTACACTATATACTTAACAATTAGCAACAAGCGCTTTCCTACTATACAGGTAGGGCAATACTTCAAAGAACAGTGAAACTCCACATTCTGTCGGCAATTTTCTTTTAACTTACGAGTTCGTACAATCTCATGATACTAACCGTTTTCCAGTGCGGTGACAATTAGCTACTTTTCGGTGTAATAATTTCAACATATAAAAGCGCTCGTGAAATTATTAGGAGATGAGAGGGGCCTATTAAGTTTTGAGAAGTGATAATTATACAAAGAAGTACGTAGAATCTCATGATGTTAACCGTTTTCAAGTGCGGTATCAATTAGGTACCTTTCGGCGTTATTTTTGCTAAAATATATAAAATAATTTAAACATAGAAAAGCGCTCGTAAAATTGCTGGTAGATAAAAGTAATTTTCTAGGTTTAGAGAAGTGATAATTACATAAAAACATACGTAGAATCTCATGATGCCAACCGCTTTCATGTGCGTTATCCATTAGGTATTTTCCCGCATTATTTTTGCTTAAATACGTAAAGTAATTCAAAAAGCGCTCGTGAAATTATTGGGTGATGAAAGGAATGTACTATATTTTGAGTAGTGATAATTACATAGAAAAGTACGTAGAATCTCATGATGCTAACCGTCTTCAGGTGCGGTGTCAATTAGGTACTTTTGGTGTTGTTTTTATTAAAATAGATAAAATTATTTAAATATACTAAAGCGCTCGCGAAGTTACTGGTTAATGAAAGGTAATTGATAAGCTTTGAGAAGTGATAATTGTATAAAAAAGTACGTAGAATCTCATGATGTTAACCGTTTTCAAGTGCGGTATCAATTAGGTACCTTTCGGCGTTATTTTTGCTAAAATATATAAAATAATTTAAACATAGAAAAGCGCTCGTAAAATTGCTGGTAGATAAAAGTAATTTTCTAGGTTTAGAGAAGTGATAATTACATAAAAACATACGTAGAATCTCATGATGCCAACCGCTTTCATGTGCGTTATCCATTAGGTATTTTCCCGCATTATTTTTGCTTAAATACGTAAAGTAATTCAAAAAGCGCTCGTGAAATTATTGGGTGATGAAAGGAATGTACTATATTTTGAGTAGTGATAATTACATAGAAAAGTACGTAGAATCTCATGATGCTAACCGTCTTCAGGTGCGGTGTCAATTAGGTACTTTTGGTGTTGTTTTTATTAAAATAGATAAAATTATTTAAATATACTAAAGCGCTCGCGAAGTTACTGGTTAATGAAAGGTAATTGATAAGCTTTGAGAAGTGATAATTGTATAAAAAAGTACGTAGAATCTCATGATGTCAACGGTTTTCGAGTGCGGTGTCAATTAGGTGCCTTTCGGCGTTATTTTTGTTAAAATAGATAAAATAATTTAAACTTAGAAAATCGCTCGTAAAATTACTAGTAGATAAAAGATGTCTTCTAAGTTTAGAGAAGTTATAATAACATATAAAAGCGCTCATGAAATTATTGAGAGATGAAAGAGATCTACTAAGTTTCGAGAAGTGATAATTTTTATAAAAAGTACGTAGAATCTCATAATGTTAACTGTTTTCAAGTGCGGTATCAATTAGGAATCTTTCGGCGTTATTTTTGCTAAAAATAGATAAAATAATTTAAACATAAAAAAAGCGCTCGTGAAATTATTGGGAGATGAGAGGTATCCACTATGTTTTGAGTAGTGATAATTATGCAAGAAAGTACGTAAAATCTCATAGTATTAACGGTTTTAGAATGCGGCATCAATGAAGTAATTTCTGGCATTATTTTTGTTAACCCTCCGATGATTCAAATTCAATTTCATCTCAAGTCCAACCCTTAATCGAATCCTTTTACGTTACACAATTCAATTTCTTTTACTGGCCCTGCTGCTAGACATCGATATAGTTCGTAGTGACGTCGTGATACTACCCATGTTAAGTTTTAGTCATATGACCAATAGTATAGGGAGGTTTTGAGTAACATCCTTGCCACTGAGAGTATCCTCAAGTCAACAACAAATGATCAATTATTATTTATTACTTAGTTACTTTACCAACGATAGTTATTCGATTTGCTTATAATTGCAGAAGATAAAAAAATATTCGATGTGATTGATTACGTTGAGGATCGGATAGAGCCCGAAATTAAGCGATCCGTCGTCCAGAACGATCTTTCAATAACACAATGGATCTTTTGGAACATGGGTGTATTTCTTACGACAGTCTTTGGATGTTTTGCACTAAAAGCTGTCATTTCTATACGAAGTTTACTTAACTATACGTAAGAAATTCTTTTTCCATTTCGAACAATAGTTTTTCAAAAAGCACCTTATAACAATCAAATACTTTCTAAAGTGACCAAACGGATAATACCTAGTTCCCTCCCATATACCTATTTTTAATTAGGGTTAAAAGTTTCGGTATGTCGAATTCAATTGCCTCCCAACGGCGGCGAACCTTGAGTGCTAATTGCCACTATAAAGTCATAAAGAGTTGTTTAAATAATACAGCCTCACATCACATTATAATCTTAATATTATTCATATATTATAGACACCACAATAACAATAATAATTTTATCAGACTGCCCTTCTATTGGTGAAATACAAGACAAACTAAAACTAATAAAGTTTTTCTGGATAATTGCATCAAAAAGCTAGACGCACACGAATTTCCAAACATTGAATTTGTTAAGGTAGTGGGAAACCATTTTAAAATTAAATAAATAAACATTTCATAACTGATATGTGTTTTCTTTCTGAAATTATTTTATCTTTAATTTACTGAAGTACTGAAGTGCACTATAAATATATATTTATTTTCGATAAATAAAATCGGTAAGTAGTCGTTA
>NW_020438975.1:520509-538326 GCF_000699045.2 Agrilus planipennis | reverse complement strand
TTGGAGGAGATTATGTTGAGAAATAAAAAAAAAAAATTTTTAAAAACCTTGTTTTTCTTGGTCAGGCCGGAAACTTATCAATCCACCCTCGTATATTATAGTAATGTACCAACGTTTAGACTTCATGCAATATTGGCGAAAATTCTAATTTATATATTTAATGTTCCACATGTTTTTCTTCTTTTATTTTTGAAATCTTAAAAAATTAGGAGCTACAATTTTTTTGAGCTGTCTTTTGGAAGGGGTTCTTAAAACATCGAAAACTAACATTTCTTCACTCGATATTGAAAAAAAATAATTAAAAGCATGTTTGTTTTCGATTAAAAATTAATGCAATATTTTTAACGGTCTTATTTTTCTAATATTGAGTACGAATTCATCATATATCAAATTCAAATATTTGATCGAAAAGTTCTTCAAACTTTATGAAAATATTGAAATAGCTATACGACTACTTTCCAGAAATTCAGAAACTACCCAAACATTTGTTGAGAGAATGGTTGGTGGTAATCGTTTAAAAAGATCAAACAGTTCGAGTAGAATTCCCGTTCCTATAACTAAAACATCTTCGATTTTTAAGCAATCGTCTCAAGACATAGACTTCAAAAATGATATCACCTCCAGTTGCTTTAGTTTATCTACAATTTCAACAGAAGAATGCAAGGTATAGATTAGATCGTTTTATCCAACCAGACCTTTCTGACTTTTTTATGAAATTTTTAAAATTTGGGTCTAGTCTACTTAATTTTTCCTTTCGGGTTACGGAATATTAAAAATAAATGCTCTATAATAAAACTTGTATCTCGTACAAATATGAACTCAAATCCAACTGACCTTAAACCTTGTTAGGATTTGGATAAGCAAAGCGAAATAAGCCGAAAATCGGAACTCTTCATCCCAGAAAACAAAGAATCCGAAAAACAATGCAATAGATTGCGCAACGAAATGATGCATTTACAATCTAGTTCGCTTAAAGAACAAGCGGCGCTCAATAAAAAAGTTGAACTCATTGGCAAAGAAAGACGAGAGCTTGCGAAACAGTTGACTGTTGCACGAAAAGAAAATCGAACTTTGAAGAATCAATTGGAGGAGTTGATTAGCGAAAAGGGGATGTTGCTGAAAAGATTAGAGTCAGCAGCCAGGGAATTTAAAGTTAATATTAAATCGAAGAAGGCCGCCATGGAACGACTGGAGCAGGCCGAATGCCAAATTCAAACGCTCACCGAGCAACTGGATTTTTCTAATAAGCAAAAGGAAATTTTGGACAGACAACTGAAACAAATGGAACAAGAACTGATTAATCTTAATGGGGTAGGTATGCGAAGGGCTGATAGTATCACAGCCCACTTCTTTGTAAGCTCATACTCGTGGTAGATTCGTTTCATAAAATCCATCATTTGTCACATGAGGTCAACACGCTACATGAGGCTTGATCTCTATAATATCTAATCAGGTACTTGATTTATAAAGTCCATCCATTTGATGTTATCGACACTAAATATTTACGTAACAATTTCGAAAAATTTTGGAATATGTAGACTTAAAAAAAGCAAGTCTTGTTGAGGAGCTGCCAAATTTACCTCATTTGGATATTTAAAATGTAACTACCTACCTGACCTGAATTCAAATGAAGACAAGTCAAAAAGCTTGAAAAATAAATGTACAGTGGAATTCGTTTATTATGACTCCGCCTATATTGACCAACCACTTAATATGAAGTAATTGCAGTGTTAAGTTTGGTTTTCATATTAAATTCTCTATAGGAAAGTTTGGATATAATGACTACGTTTAAAATGACATATCGTTTATTATGACTTATTCTCAAGAAATCATATCCGGCTATAGTGACCCAAATGATTGTTTATTTTCTAAGACTATACTTTGTATGACGCCCGCTTAATATGACGTGTTTGTCATTTCCCTTTGGTGTCATTATAAGCGGATTCTACTGTAGTAGCTTTTGAATTTACATTTTTTTGACGTGCTTTAGCTTCATGTATTTTGATAAATTTTCCAGAAAATAAGTAACGAATCCTACCTTGGTAAACCGTCGATGGAAATTTTCGATAAATCTGCGGATTTTTCGTCTGATACTGAAGAAGGTAAAGTTAATAAAACGCCATTGAAGGAACCAAATAATAATGCTGAGGTATGTAGTAAATTTCGAGCGATTTTGTTTTGTGTTTTCAAATTTTCGAGAACCTCCATTATTTTTATACAAATATTAAGCTATCTAACACAATATTCAATAAACATATTTTTGTGGGAAACAAAACCTCTACTACACAAATATCCCGATCCTAAAACTCCCTTTTTTCTCTAAACTCTTTCAGCTCAGTCCTCGGCCACGGGAAGTTTCCCAAAACCGTGTGGCAGTACAAAAAGTCCAAATGCGACTTTTCAATTTGGAAAAAAGTTTAGAACGATTTAGAGAACAAACGTTACTGAAAAAAGACGATCCTACAACTACCAGTGCCCCAAATAGTCCCAAACAACAATCAGAATTAACAACTGAAGATTCTCCTCCTGAAGTGCCCGGTTTTATAGATAGAACTGCTTCTGACTATTTGGAAATGTGAGCACAATACATGTCATCATCATCATCATAAGGTCGTCAGTCCTAGAACTGGTTGGACACGTACCTCGACTCTTTCCTATCCTGAGCTAAACTTCGCATTTCCCTAAAACTAGAACAGCCCACATCTTTAACTATTTGCGAACAGTAATCTAATCTAGGTCTACCTCTAGTCCTGTTAACTCCTGTTTCTGCCTCTAGTATGTCTCTGACTAGACCTTCATGCCTAAGAAGGTGTCCTACCAACCTATCTCGCCTATTTTTTATTGACTTCCATAGAGTCCTCTGTTCTCCTATTCTTTCCAATACCTCTTCATTTCTAACCTTTTCTACCCACGATATCCTCATCATCCGCCTATAACACCACATTTCGAACGCTTCTAACCTTTTCTTTTCCGCCGCTCCCACTGTCCATGTTTCGCACCCGTACAACGCCGTGCTCCAAACATACACCTTTAACAACCTTTTTCGAATTTCTAAATTAACCGTTCGCGAGCATAGAAGTGACTTCTTTTTATTAAAGGCGACACGACCCTGCGCTATCCTCTGCTTTATATCCCTACTACTCCTTCCATCCTCACTTATCTGACTTCCTAGGTATCTAAAATCAGCCACTTCTTCTAATTTTTCGTCTCCTATTTTTATATTCGCTCTTTGCCTACTTTTTTTTCCCTTGCATATCAGTATTTTAGTTTTACTTTTATTTATTTTCATACACCACTGATCTGTCGTCAATACCGCTTCCATTTTATTTAAAGCTATCTCTAAGTCCTCCTTGCTAGATGCAATACTTGTAACTGATTATTATTTTTACAGGGTCATGGGTGTGTTCTATTCGTTAAGAAATATTATGATTTTATTTATTATTATTATCATAAAGTTTATAGAAGTCAATAAGAAATAGACGAAATAAGTTGGTAGGACACCTTCTCGGGCATGAAGGTCTAGTCAGAGATATATTAAAGTCAGAAACAGGAGTAGAGGTAGACTTAGGTTAGATTACCGTTCACAAATAGTTAAGGATGTGGGATGTTGTGGCTTTAGGCTCAGGATAGGAAAGAGTGGAGGTGCGTGTCCATTCAGTTTTAGGACTGACGATCTTATGATGATGATGTTCCTTTAGAATCTATAATCTACTTAAGAATAATGGCTCTTTTGGACTTTTCTAAAGGCTTAATTTGATGTCCAACACAGGACATAGGTTATCTTTTATCGAAAAAAAAATACGGTTCTCGAGGGATAGAATAATTAGTTCTGTGTGGACGTCGATAATTTTTGACACGTATATAGGATATCAATGCGAACGAAGCCGCGGGAAAAACCTATCATGAAATTATGTACGTACATTGTCAGGGATAAAGAAAAGGACATAGGGTACCCTTTTATTCAGAAAAAAATACTGTTCCCGTGGGATAGAAAACTTTGTTTCATGTGGTCGTCGATGATGATCCTCGACACGTATTTAGGATATCAATGCGAACAAAGTCCCGGGTAAAACCTATCACGAAATTTTGGACTCAAATTGTCAGGGATACAGAAAAAGAGATGGAGTATCCTTTTATTCAGAAAAGAATACAGTTCCCGAGGGGTTGAATAATTAATTTTCTCTAACCGTCGATTATGTTTGACACGCATTTAGGACTTGGTGAAACCTAGTACTATTTAAACGTATAACATGAGGAGATGTTTTGTTCTCCCTAATTTCTAATTTTCATTTTTTTTCCGTTTATTAGGAACGATTTTTTAAACAGAACGGATAATCTTACCGATGAGCAGAGACAGGAAATATTAAAACCTCAAACACCAAAAATGCCGGCTAATATAGAATTGGAAGAAAATATTCCACCCTCCATCCCCGAACTCGCATCGGACCACAGCGACATAAGCGAACACTGTCCTCAATCACAGGTAGGAAAAGTCCTTACACGTAATATTTAATGGTAAATAGATAAATATTAAATTAATTGTTAATGAAATTAATTGTCTATCATATTTTGTTGATCTATTACACAGTCTTTCTTTTTTCTAAATAATTTTATCCTTATTCATCGTAAAGTATAATCACAATTTATCGAAATTCTCTAACGAAATTTAAACAATTTATGGATACAGTANCGTATAATCCGTACAGTACTGCACGGAAAAATTGACCATTTTATCCACTACAATTGCATTGCTCAAATGTGCTGTTGTTGGTACCAATTACTACTGAAAATATCAACGAGATGTTTATTTATATTTGAAGACATATTAAAGGCTTTAACGCTTGTTTTCGACTCACACTACTATTCATGAATGAACAAAACTTTCGGCTGATACTGTATGAAAAAGTATGTTTAATGAATAACAGTTGAGAGTATATTGAACTTTTTTCTTCCTACCTACGAATTTGCCAGCGCGCATCCAAGACATTGGAAGGGGAACATCGATAGAGAAAGTAAACGAAGTATAATATCTCTGTTTAAGCAGTAACACTCCAAAAGTCTGAAGATGCTTAAATAAACCGAAACGTTATAAAAAATATACAGTAGTGTAATTATTTGATCGCCACCCTGGAAAAAATACATAATAAAAAAATATTATACGAGGAAGTTTTCAAAAACAGATCAATAAATTTTTAATTAGTTGACGATTACGGTTCGAATTGAAAAATTATAAAATAGAATACGAAATTATTGAAGCGACGCGTAGAACAAAAAAGTTGATGTTTGGGATTTGATTGGCGATTTTCGCGAACAGGTTAATCTCATGCTTAGCCTCTTCAAGTCGGTAAAAGGAAAGGTGGAAGTTCGTGGTGACGAGTTTTGTACGGACGACGAGTCTGTTTCGATAGTGAGTACAACAATGAGCAGTCAAGTTGACGAGGAATCGAAAGAAGATTGCGATGCTAACGCCAGTTCGAGCCAGAAAAGGATTGTCAGCAGTTCGCCTGCTTTCCAAAAGTTCCTCAAGAATCTGGACGGCATCGAGAAAAAGACGACCGCCATTCTCAATCACATTTTTTAAATTTCGGAATTCATTAACTATCGCAATTGCTACCCTTATTTGTGTGTCCCCCAATTTTTTGTGTTTTGCTTTTTTTTTCCGTACAATATGTATCACAATCTGCATGTTATTAAGTATTCCTGAATGTCGGTTTTCAATAAACGACCCTCTTTGTTTATTTTTTGTTATTTTGAGACACTCGAACACGAAAATTCTCAATTTTTTTGAAAAACTAAATATTTTTGTACATACCTACTATTCACGATTGAAGGTTTATAAGTAATTTCCCGAGATAAAAATGTGCAGTCTCTCAGAGTCTCTGAAAGCGAGAGTCGAGTCTCCGTCTCTCATCGAGTCTCTCTGGTGTCGCTGAGAGAGATTGTCTAGAGACTGTCAAAAAAACTGTTTAGCATCTCCCAACGAGAGACTCGTCGCTCATAGAGAGATCCTCATTTCGTATCCAGTCTCTGAACGAGAGACTCGAATCTCTCAATAAGTGGTGTCTCGATAGACATGGTTAAAATTNAGACTCGAGTCGCTCATAGAGAGATCCTCATTTCGTATCCAGTCTCTGAACGAGAGACTCGAATCTCTCAATAAGTGGTGTCTCGATAGACATGGTTAAAATTTTCAAAGTTCAACATATTTCAGAGATCCCAGTCTTCCTACGAGAGACTCGAGTCTCTCAATTTTTCAGTTTTATTCATTCGGTCTCTCTGTGAGAGACTCGAATCTCTGAATTAACAATTTTATCGTTCGAATCTCTCATACAGAGACTGTGAGAGATCCATAAAAACACCTAGATAATAACTGAGAGACTGTGAGAGACGCTCTCAGAGACGCTATAAGACTCTGAAAGACTCTGAGAAACTGGAGAGAGACTGAAAATTTTTGTCTAGGGTTTAATAACTGTTAACTCTGATTTTATCCTTTTTATTGATAACCGCTTCTAGTGACAACCGGAAACAACACAATCTCTATAATTTTAAATTCTAATTTCGAGTTGACATTCCTCCTGTATGATGTTCATAAAATCTTCAAAAATTTTAAATTTTGCACCACGTAATTGGTTTTGTATTAGGTAATCAATTTTATTATTCCATGTGTCAAATGATAATGTAATTGTAATACAAACAAATCGTTAATTTAGTAACACAACAATTAATTTTTTCCATTCACAAAATGCACCAACAGGTTTTCGCGAAGCCCCTGTTTGGCGTTTTAGCGTTTCGCTCTTATTTTAATTTTCCAGAGACGGAGAATTGGAAAACCATTTTCATTCCGCAGCCTATGTCATTGTAGAATGGAAGGATCTTTAGAAAGTTTAGAAAATTCCTCGATTAAACAGAATTTCACGCCGAATATTTCGGAAATAGAACTAATACCCGAAGACCTGGAAAATGTTAGTAATAGCAACAATCTTCATTGTAAGAAATTGTGACTCGTAGCATATACTTATTGTAGCAAACATAATTGAACTATTGTAATTTTTAACGCGTTTGCAGTGCCAAAAAATGTAACTACTTTGTTCCACCTTTACTTCTAATTATTTGTTTATAACGCCTGTACCCCCTTTTAGTACAATAAATTATGACAAACTAATACGTATAATATGGGCACTGATTTTTTTTCTATATTGTCTACAAACCTGTCTTAACAGCAGGTAAAGCAGGTAAAGGTTGGTCTGTGTTCTGTCGGAGCTGTCTGCGACGCGCTGATGAGATCCAAAAAGATCGAAATCGCGATCCGCATCTGGAAGTTTCGACAGAATACAGACCACTTCGAATTATTTTATTATATTGTCTACAGCTTTTTTTCAGGCTGAGCCTCGAAAACTTGAAAAAAGACCAATTTTACCGAACCAAACATTTAAATAAAAAATGATTTTGATTCTTTGATTGTATTGATTTAGAATTCCCCGATATATTCAGTTATATTTTCTTAACATTTCCCTGACTTTTTCAGGTTCTACCGCATTTCCTGACAATTTCTGGTTTCTGCCAACCCTTTCTTTATCATACCTGTGCTAAGTAATTAAAGAACAAATAATCTTTCCTCGATTTTTAGCACGATGATGCAATATAACCTTTCCTCCCAGAATTTTTTAAAACCTACAAATTTCTTTCAAAATTGTGTTAAAACTTTATACCATTCAATACCGAAAGATGGTGTCTTATGTAGTAAAATATTCCTATGTTCGATTTTTAACTCGCCACGTGTAGATTAAGTTTTTAATACTCTACACTAGAAACACTGTTGGACTATTGTTTGGCAAATAACTACACAATATAACACTATACAGGGTGGTTATAGATTTAGAAATATGAAGGAATTTCGAAATATTGTTAATGTTAACTAATAAGTATGCCAAGTTAGTTAGTATGTTTATTACCATTTCACGCTTTAAGTACTCAACCGATCACCATGAATTTTTGCAGACACATTGTCAGGGAAATAGAAAAGAACATAGGGTACTTTTTATCCAGAAAAAAATACTCTTCCCGAGGGATACAAAAATTCTCGATAGAGGACTGACAGTGTCAAATTGTACGTTTAATCTAGAAAATTAGAAACTTTACTTTTATCCTGATGATCCTTGTATTCTTATCATTTTTGATAACTAATAAATTAGTAAGTAACACATCAGACATCATCATCTTTTTAAAATAGTAAATATTCATTAATGTTTTGTGCGTTCGTTATTTTTCGTGTCCCAAACAATACAATTCTTTCACGATAATATATTTTCATTTCTGCAGTTTAAAAATTTAGAGACTGGTTGTTTTTTTGTACAATGTCGCAAATTATCACTTGAAATACTGTCGGTCTTTTTGTAGTTAATACTTTTCCTCGAGTTAAACTCTAAATGCATGCTCGGGTGGCTTTTCCCACTTTTACAAGAAGTATTATAACGGCTTAACTGTAAATAATAATGCAGATTACTTTACCAATACCCGCTTTATGCAGAGGTGTTGCGATCTCTGCGACAATAAAGGGTTTTAAACTAACGAGAGGGATGCTTATTCGTGTATGGTATGTAATAATGGTAAACACCTGGTCGGCAAACTTTGTAAAAGTACAGTTTACTGCGTGTGTGCGTGACTATTTTGAATTTTATTTTACGTTTCTATCATTTTTCCTAAATTTTTTGAACTTTAAACTAAAAAAGTAATCGATCATGTAAGATAAATTTCAATAAAGGAAAGGTGGAAGTTCGTGGTGACGAGTTTTGTACGGACGACGAGTCTGTTTCGATAGTGAGGGATATTTAAAATGTAACTACCTACCTGACCTGAATTCAAATGAAGACAAGTCAAAAAGCTTGAAAAATAAATGTACAGTGGAATTCGTTTATTANCAATATAATTCAAAAATTATACAGATTGAAGTCAAAAATCTCAAGAATTATATTACGTAGTGTCCAAACTTATTGATTGATTGTTTGGGTTAATAATATCCTGTAAAATCAATACTATTGACAACCCCTTGAATTAAATCGTCCTTGAACTAGAAACGCATGCAACGACATAAAAACGCTTTTTAAAAAAATGAAAGGATTCGTCGGTAGAAATTCAATACTTTCCCTTCAAAAAACCCTCATTCCTTTATTGAACTTTCACCCCATTTCAGACAGGTAAATCAATGACGGACAGGTGCTTGTCTGATAGATGATTTATATATTGTAGATTTCAGGAAAAGGCATTAAAGTGGGTCTTGAAAACGGGTTATTTGACAAAAAAGAACTAAAAGGATGTAAACCGAGTCCATAATGCAATACCGGCAAATTTGAACTTATCCTTTAGATCTTTTAGGAGAAATCCATGAACTTTTTTTGGTCCATATTAAACTGAACGAAAAACTTTTTATTTGAAATATCTATTAACGTATTAGACACACTGCAATTGTTTCGTCAAACATTGACTCTATCAGACTATTATTTATTGACTTCCATGGAGTCCTCTGTTCTATTCTTTCTAACACCTCTTCATTTCTGACCTTCTTTATCCACGGTATCCTCATCATCCGCCTATAACACCACATTTCGAACGCTTCTAACCTATTCTTTTCCGCCACGCCCACCAGGTCCAGGTTTCGCATCCGTACAGCGCCGCACCCAAAACATACACTTTTAACGATCTTTTTCGAATTTCTAAATTAATCGTTCGCGAGAATAGAAGTGACTTCTTTTTGTTGAAGGCGACTCGACCCTGCGCTATCCTCTGCTTTATATCCCTACTACTTCTTCTGTCCTGACTTATCTGACTTTCTAGATAGCTAAAATCGGCTACTCCTTCTAATTTTTCGTCTGCTATCTTTATATTCGCTTTTTCCCTACTTTTTCTTCCCTTGCAAACCAGTACTTTTTTTATTTTTATTTATTTTCTTACAATACTATTTTGTCGATACCGCTTCCATTTTATTTAAAGCTATCTCTAACTCCTCCTTGCCAGATGCTGCAAATCCATGCATACTAATCTTTTGCTCCTGTATACATATCCCTACAGTCCGACTCCCTTGTACATTTCTATAATAACTGCTTGTTTCTCATTATACAAACTAGGTATCACTCTTCTATCTCAGTAACTCATCCCTACATTTTTAAGTATATTTAACATCTTGTCCCATTCAACATTGTCAAAAGCTTTTTCTAAATCTACGAAATACAGACAGCATCATATTAATATTCTTGATTACATTTTTAACTAAAAACATCTCTTTGGCTTACTATTCTGGAATAGTGTCTCGCTTTTGTCAAAAAAAAGAAAGATCGACCACCTGACTCCGAAGGAGGCCCCCTTGCAGTGTAATTGTCGATTCATAAATACTCTTACTAAGAACCTTAAAGTACCGTAGTAAATGCCGGAGTTCATTTCTTCCTTTTTGTACGAAAAACGAGAGGGTAAGACGGGGTGGAACGGGGGGGAGATTGACGTTGTACTACTCAATGGACACGGGCACAAGCAAGAAACAGCCCATTGTATTGTATCTGATGCTACGGGTAGAAATACACTACATACCTATTCGTACATAAATTCGACTATTTCGGAATCGGCTTCGACAAGCTTTCGTTCCTGTACAAACGAAGCAGGCAGGAAGTGGCCTATTATTGACTATATCATAATACTTCACTTGTATTCAGAAACAGTATGCGAGTTACTCAATGAATTTCGCATAGAATTCTCGGTAAGGCCACCCCAAAACCGAATGCTTTCTGCCGATATGATTAAAGACGAAATATATGTGTAAGGTGTCCTGTAATCAGAGGATAACCCTTTCAACTGTATTTAGAAATCCTTACAATCCAGAAAATTGAATTTAATATCTAGTAAAAGTCCTGCGGGTTGTATATAGGGTTGCCACCTTTTCGGGTTTTACATAAAGTATTTCTAGACTAAAAGGTTAAAAAAAAAGTACTCAGCGTAAAAATAAAGTATTTTATTTTTTGTTTTTAAACACATATTTTTTGTTACACCTAGCAGCTAGTAACAAATTGCTGTTGCTGTCAAATAAATTAATAGCCTCTAAACATGGCAAACAAAGATTTAAGTAAACTCAAAGTTCATTTTGAAATAGTTTTAATGAAACTTTATTCCTGTCGTCCCGCCACTTTGCGTTCATAACAGAGAATACTCTTTCTGTAAATCCTGAAGTGGCCGGAACGGACAGCAAAACTGACACTACAGATTCAGGAAATCAGGTTGTTCCTTAAATATGCCTTGCCATTTTTCTGTGCAATATTATTGATGTAAAAATGCTCTGAAATTACGATGTTTACATAAGGCCTTAAATAAACTATTTTTACGTACTGTATGTGTCTTGTAAAGTATAACGTACGCACAGTCGAAATTGAGTACAATACTTTATAATAAAGTACGGGTGGCAACCCTAGTTGTATAATATTCTTCAATAGTTGTGTCGTCTTGCTAGTTTCACAATTTGTATTTATTCCAATTTTATAGATAATCCTTGCAACTTAAGCTTTAAAATCATATTTGGATAATCAAGGGGCGTTATTGTGAGTATGGTAATTATGACAGAATCCAGAACTCATTAACACGTACCCATGGGTCTCCATATCTTTGAAATCGTAATTATCTTTTAACAACCCATCATTTATTTTACGTTAACTCAGACGGCTTCTTCTGCCCTATGTTCTTTTTTTCTCTTTGGGGCTGTGCATAAATTACGTAACGCTCATTGGTGTGTGTGTGGGGGGGGGGAATCCAGCAGGGCGTTAAATGTCCTGTTACGTGAAATGGTGGAACGTTGCGCAATTATTGTTGGAATTATTTAAAATCTAATAATTATTGTAAATTAAAAAGCCCTTTTTTATTGGAACCTAAAACTTAAACGTGGTACGTAACGAAATAGAAAAGGGGGGAGGGGTTAAGTCATGCGCATTTATTCCGTTACGTGGGGGGAAGGGGAGGGTTAAAAACTGATGAATTTTTCGTTGTACAGATCGTCTCTTTTGATGCATTCTGACCATGGCTTGGGAAAAGACGTAATGACTTAATAATGTCTTTGGGGTAATATGAATATTTACTTCAAAAAAATTTATAAATCTTATGTCGTTTATAAAGTGATTTGTGATGTAACGACGCGACGTGACCGTGAAAAATCAGTCAAATCAAGTGGCTTGGTTTACAGGAAATAATTTCAAAGGGCGTTAAACAAAAAACACCGACAAAAGATCGTTACGGATACGGCTTTTGTAAGGCGTAGTGTAAAAAGTCAGAACAGACGTGTGTCTTACTCACGCGTATCGTAGGACAAAGACAAATTTTTCGATTAACTTGATTTTAACGAAGAGGAATTTTCAATCCAATTGGGATTCGTCAAACGCATTCTGGTTCCGAAATTTGTGACTGAAATGGGGGACAATTTTACAATGGGAATAGTGCATGTAGCGCGTTAAATAAATGACATTTATTTAATAGTAAAGTCGCAGAGTGTTTTCTCGTCTTATCAAATGGAATGAAAAGTTGCTATAGAGCTGTAAGCTTTATCGAAGATCTTTAATGCGAACTAATTGGTTTATACAATTGTATAAAAATGAACGCAAATTATGAATCATTTTCTACGATTTCGGAAAAATACATTTCATTTTACGACACCCTGACTCACTCCTATGATTTCGCCAAAACACATGCCGCCTTACGAAACCTTGACGCGGTTATATCGAGTACAATTTATTCGCAAATTCTCGCTACATCACTGAACTCCATTTCATTTTCTTGTAGTCAATAAATTGTCTTCGTTTTACTTTATCATCATCGCAAGACCTTTAGTCCAAAGTCTGGTTGGACACGCGTCTTCACTACTTCCTATATATTGAGCCAATTTTCTCCTTTCTACTAGTAAAAACTGCATCTCTCTTTTTCTCTCACCCTCTATTTGCGAAAAGTAATCTAATCTGTGTTTACCTCTACTCCTCTTAACATCTGCTTCTGCTGCTAATATGTCTCTAACTATAGTCCTTTCTGTCTAAAAATTAACCAATCAACCTAATTAATATCTCGATTATTTTTTATTAACTTTTCGGTATTCTCAAAAGTTTAAAGCAACCCGGCCTTTCAGTATTCTTTGTTTAATATCTCTAGCGCTTTTTATTCCGAGTTATCAAACTAGATATCAAAAATCAGCGACTGTTATTTTTATATTACAATTACATCCCTATGTTTTTCTAGTTATGAATAGATAAAACAAAATCAAGTTTGTGAAAATGTACCATTTGTTGCGTTATTTCCAACATAGTTTTGTACACACACAAAACATCTTTTGTTACATGATGACCCATATCAAATTCTAATGATGTCCACTTTGAATGACAATAAGGAACATTGAAATTATAAATAATGAGAATTGCATAGCGGGGCATCGTCGTTCTGGGGTGATCATTGTGACCAGTCCAGACCAGATATCGTCACCATTTGTTTTTGATATAGAAGCAACAAAAACGGAATGTATAATTTCCCTTTAAAACTATTACATTAAATTTATTGTTACAATAATTTAGCACTATTGTAGCTTAGAACTTAAAAATCATTGGCTTCAATTTTAATTAGGTTATACTTTTAATTGAATATACCATAGGTATCTTTTACCATAAACTGAAAACATGCATAGACATGTCTACGTTTCAAATCGCTGTGGATCATTTTTGTTATGTTACCGTAATCAGGGGTATTCTAAATTTTTTAAAGTGCATATATTTTCTTTAAAGTCGAAGGTTATTTACTCAAAGTGCATTCTTTTATCAAAGCAACATAGGTAGGTACCTTTTTTGTGTATGTAGCTAGGCCAATTGTCTAATAGGTGCAAGTAGAACATAATGAACAAATAATCATTATATGCGGACTCATTACACGCGAACTTCATTGTATATTTCGCATTTGCTACATTTGTTTTTCTGATAAAATGTAAGCACATTCGCGCGTCGTCGCGCGGACACGCGCTGTCATCTGCCTTTGTCGCCTGGTTACAAAAAGTTCGTTCGTGCTCGAAACGTAACGTTAAGAAATGTCGTTTTCATTATTCCCATTGATCGCGAGCAGGTTTTCCTTCCATGCAAAAGACTTTCCATTCGAAAGATATTCCGTGACGTCTTTATCATGGGAGAAAAAGCTGAAGGAACGTACGTCGGCATCACGTTGCCTTCGGCCCGTTTCTTCCAGACCAAAAAGTGTTGTTCACTTGTTTCGTGATCCCGACACCGCCCTCTTCCTGTTCTTTGTTGCGCATACGTTGGAACACTATTGTTGCTCAAGAACCTACGATGATCATCTTTAACGATTTTTGCTTTTCAACTATTATTACTTCGCCGAATCTACATACACTTGCATACGTCTGTGCGACCGTTTGTTGTGCGTGTCTATTATATTACTTTCACTAATAGAACAGGAAAAAAAAACATCCAAGGCGTCTGTATATGCATACCTTATTGATCAACGATTTTTTTTTTGACGTAACACGATCGGGGCGCATTTATGTTGTGAATGAAGTTCGTTTTTCCATAGAAAATTGTAATAGACAGATTTGTTTGTTAATTTGAAATCAAGAGCAATAACTAATAAAAAAAAATTATTGGGGAACATGCATTTTAGATGAACGCATATTTTTCAAATAGATAATTTAAGGGATTTTAGGAAGAATTATAGAGATACGTTAACTACTTAATCAATGAACTACAATTTGCTAGTAATCAGACTGATGTTTGCTTACGAAGTAATTATTTTTTTAATATTATGCTTTAAACTAATAAAAAAAAAGGGTAAACAAATACGAGAGAAGAAAAAGAGACATGTAGCAAACACTTTTGGCAATCTTGACTTATCTGACTTTCTAGATATCGAAGAGGATCATCAACATTAACATAAGGTCGTCAGTCCTAAAACTGGTTGGACACACACCTCCACCCTTTCCTATCCTGAGCTAATTTTTGCATTTCCCTAAAACTAGAATATCCTCATCCTTATAAACTATATGTGAAGAGTAATCTAATCTAGATCTACCTCTTCTCCTCTTACCTCCTGTTTCTGCTTCTAATGTGTCACTAACTAGCCCTTCTTAACCTATTTCTTATTCTATAGCGCCCTCTGTTTTCCTACTCCTTCTAATACCCCTCTCATTTCTAACAGAAAAATAAAGACTTAATTTTTTCTTTTAGTTTTGTTTGAATATTATTCTGATTCTTCGATGGAAAGTTAAACAATTATATTTTTATAAATATGAAAGTTTTGAACGAAGAACCATAAATTATTTGACGACATAACAATTTACAATTTTTAACCTTAATAAGACAGTACTGAAACTGAAAATTCTCTTCACTGAAGAAAATGAAATGAAGACTAAATATTAAATAAAATAATACTAAAAACATTTTGGAAACTTCACAAAACTTTAGAAGAGTGATTTTTGACGTACGTTTCGGCTGCTAAGCCATTATCAAAAGATTTAGAAAATTTTAGGAGCACCTATTACATTAAGTTTTACATCTAATTATATTCTATTTGGTAAGAGAGTGAGAAAATTCAAGAATAGTATTAGGGGTAGATGTATAAACTCTACTACTAGTGAGTTGTACTTGTTTATGATATTCTGTTGGTATCTTTGCTTCATAAAGGTTTAATGTATTACTTTTTGAATGTTACGTAGTAATATGATCGAATTTTGTTTGAAATTTAACCAATATTCTGATAAACCTGTAGTACATTTCTTGTTTTTTTTTATTGTGTAAAGATGTTCTTTTAATCTTGTCTGTATTGTTGTGGTTGTTTGTCCTACATACAATGTGCGTCAATATTATGATAAAATTTTATTAAACTTCCCGGACTGTTTTTAATATTCGATTTAATATTATTTATGAATTTAGTTTTTCTATAACATTTACTTTCAATTTTTTTTCTGCGCCTTGAAATGCGAATTTGGGAAGTCAAATTGTGTGCCACGCTTCAAAAGTTCTTAAAACCGAAGAGCCATCAAAAAGATTTTTCGACTCCTTTCATTGACCGAGAGAGACTTTCGAATGAATGAATGAATGAAAAGAAGGCAGATCTGTGAACAATTAGCTGGAAATTTTTCGTCGTTTAAGTCCGAATGATATATGACATAGGTGAGCAGCTGTGCTCGAAATCAATTGCCGTTAATATGGTCAAATTGCTTTAAAATATGGTCTTTTGGCGGACACTCTGCACTATAAAAAGATTTTTAATAAAAGGAATGAAGTGGTCCGAACGTTATATGTTGAATTTTACGAGCTTCATTGTGTCCCCTTTATCGATTGCTAACAGGGTGGCTGTGAGAAATTATATGGACTGTAACCTGACAAACAAAAGCTAAAGAATGCCTACTAGATTATTATTAACTGCCTACGTTTTTATAAAAAAAAATATCACAGAAATTCCGTTGTTCTTTCTTAAGTTGTACGATTTTTATGAGTATTTAATAATCACAATATGCACCTATTACAAACATTCTTCAGATATTACCAAATAAAATATTACCATGACGTGAAAAAAAGGTTTTATAATAAAATACAGTCAAACTTTCCTAAATCGAACCTAATAAAGGCAACCAGCTATAAATGTTCGAATTAATTAAAATTTTTATATAAAAGGTAAACGGCATACGCACTTCTTAATAATTTCTGGATGATTATAACAGGGTCGGATCCAAAAATAATTCTAAGAGAAGGGGGGAGGGTAATTAACTGATACCTAAAAATTGTTCCCAGTTGCCAACATGAGTCATTCAAAAGTTAAGCGACATTTTCGTATGTTTTTTTGCGAGTTATTTTTTTGTTTTTTTGTTTTTTTGTTTTTTATTTTTATAAGTATAATTCGATTTTTTCTTACAATACACCAGTACGTACTGAAGTAATCCATAAGTCATAAAGCTGTTGGGAGCGCAAATTTCCCCCATTTCCCCCCCTTGGATCTGCCATTATTTGTAAAGAGTTAAAAAAGAATTTAAAAATTTAGAAACCTGTACTTCGTTCATTTTCATTAGAATTATTTTACAATTCCTAAAATTTTGGATCTTATAATTAGAATTTTTATTTTTAACTGTACTTTTTGTGACTTGTTTTTTATTTATTTGCAAAATAAAACGATTTTTTTAATTTTACAACCGTCGAGGTTTATCATTAATAAAAATAAAATAATTTCCTTCAATTATTAAAGCCTTATTATTCACCATTTCTAGATATAGTTAGCGCATATGATAATAATTAATGATTGCAGCGGAGAAGTTTTTTTGAAATTTCGGTTAACGAAACTTTTAAAGAATACTCGGAAGAAAGTTAATATTTATGAAGGTTTAGGGTTTATAAAATGGGTGTTACCTTTAGGTAGTTGTGTGGTGGGGCACAGGTATAATCGTACATCTTAAGACCCCCAAATGTCTTTCCCGGCTACTCAATTGATTTGACATTTCAGAGTGATCAGTTAAGTTCATAGTCCTACAGGACTTTGAGTGAAAAATTTTGTTTCTTACGGTTATTGTTTCCTGTTGATTATTGTATTGTCATGGAAAGCAGGAAGGTCAGTTATTATTTTTTTATTTATTGTTTTCTTATTTTAAAATTTTTGCAAACGAACTAAACAATTTCGAAATTGTTATGTTATAAACAATTTCAAAATTGTGTTAAATTATAAATCATTTTAAAATTGTTAAGTTCAAGTTTAATTGTTTGTATACATATATTTTATGTTAATAATAATTTCAGCAAGTTAAAGAAATAATTTACTAATTTC
>NW_020438975.1:519119-520207 GCF_000699045.2 Agrilus planipennis | reverse complement strand
ATATTTTGTTTTAATAATTATTTTAGCATGATAAAGAAATTGTTTACAAATTTCTAATAGACCTCATAATTTTTTAAAACGCAAAATAAAGTTTAAAAATTTTAAATTAAGGATATTTAATATTTATGATAGATTCGAAAGCCTTTGATGGAAAAGAAACGCCGAGCTAGGATAAACGACAGTCTAGAATCCTTAAAACAAATTCTCCTTGCGTCTACAACAAATTTAAAGGACACTCCGAGCAAAAAGACAGGCCAGAAGAGTGCCAAGTTGGAAAAAGCTGACATATTAGAAATGACGGTTAAATATTTGCAGCAATTACAAAACAAATTGGCCAGACTTGAAACTATAAATCCTAGTAGGACTCAAGTGAGACTTCTTCCTACTCGTCTGGATAACCGGGATATTATTTTCCTGTTACCTTCGACTGACCTCGTTCCCAATTCAAAAGAATACACTAACAAAATTGAATTAGATCCTCACATCTGGAGGCCCTGGTGATATTCATTATTATTTCAAATTTCATCATTTCTTTTGACTGATAAATAATTCACATTCCCAAAAACAAATAATATAACATAAGACATACTGTCAAGAAAATTCTGTGATATATTTACGTAGGTATTTTTTTTTTAATTTGTTAAGTAGAAATTATTTACAATTAGTAAAGATACTAATTGTACGTAATATATAGACGTAAGTGTTGCTATTTTGTATGTACTTAACTGTATGTAGAATATTTTGTAAAAATAAATTTTGTTTTTTATCATTTAATTATATTTTGTCGAAGTTCAAACGATTTATAAAAATATTATTTAGTGTTTAAATAATTAATTAAACTAATGGGACAGAAAGAGAAAATTTTGGAAAACATTAATTATTATACGAGTCACAAATTGTAGTAATTAATTAATTTTTTAATTTTACAAAATACATAATTAACTTCAACGAATAAAGGTTAAAGAGTCTATATGACATTATATGAAACCATCACTGCATATATATATTATGTAAATGGACGCATACATACAAAATATTTACAGATTATAATTAAAGAATTTTAAAAGGATAAAAACACTCACCCACGA
>NW_020438975.1:514063-518214 GCF_000699045.2 Agrilus planipennis | reverse complement strand
AAGGTATTTACTAAACTTTGGATTAAAGCAAAATAATAATTATTTATTAATTAAGTAAAGTTGGTTTTTATTTCAATTTGTATGTACTATTTACATATTCTATTGAATAACTTTTAAATTTCCTACCATAAGTTAAATGATACGCCAGTGGAAATACTTATTGAACCTAATTATTTATGAATACACGGTCTATGTACAAGGCACAGTATATGGCATATACAAGGTCATGATGACATAAAATAAAGTTTATACATCACTCTAAAATACGTTACACTGTTCTGTTTAATAAATTTATATTTATTATTGAATCTTCAGTAATTTTTCTTTTACAAAAAACAATACAGCAGTCATATAAATGATACGAAAATAAAAAAAAAATCAATTGTGCAAGAAACATTGATGAAAGAGAAGGGGAAAACTAGAAAATTTGAAAACGTGATCGAGAAGGAATAACCATCAGCAGACAGCGTATATTTCAGAGTAGCACAGCAGCGAAGTTTAGCGAATGTAGATACTAAATATATTTGTGGAATTAAAACTGTCTACATTACATAAGTTTACGAAAAAATAAATTGTAGAAACACATATGTGGTGAGTTTGTTATTCGAGTTCTTTAAAACTTTTTATTATACAGTGATACCAGCTCTCTAGTTTAATTCTTCAGGATTTATTAAATTTATTAGTGAAAAGGTGAGCATTAATTATTTATTTACTTATTGATATACAAACAGATCTTCCCAAAAGTAAATAAGTACAGAAGTTTAATAGATTTTATTTTTGGCTAACAATTTTTATTAATATCAATTGATTGCGTAAAAATTAATCAAACTAAATTTACTTAAAAATAACAATTTTAATTTCAATTTCGAAGAACGTGCTCTTTACTACTTAAAAATACCCTTGTACTTATTTGTTCCACATAAAAAATAATAGCAATAAATTGTAATTATTCTTAATTAGTTTTTAATGTTTTTAGAATACTAATTCTGTTTGTTTATCACCTAACGATAAGTTCAGGTAAAAATTCAGAAAGTTAAACATTATTTCTTTCTTATTTTACGGCTGCTGGACCTTTTATTTTTAAGATGAAAGTGAAAGGTACCCAAAGTTAGTAAAAGGTATTCTACCAAGAACTTCAAGTTTGACCTTGTTTTATTTAAAAACGCATACAAAAGTGCAAGACCAATTATATTGGTACCCAAGTCGTCGCTGCTTGCAGTAACTATTACTATGTACAGTGCGTACCAAAAAAAAATCATTAATAACAATAATAATAGTTATTGTTACATTAAAATTTTAAGATCTCAAACGATAAGAGAATTACAGATAATCCGAAAATATGCATAATACCCGGATTAAAATAAACCTTGATCTACTTTATAACAGTATACGTACTACAATAAATGTAGGCATTTACGCAAATAATTTTTTCAATGGATTATGAGTTGATTATGTATGTACTAGTTTAAGTTCAAGATCAATTTATTTAATCGGGTGACCAGCTTGGAAATACCAACAAGTGATTGTACGTACGCACGTCAAGATATATATTGATAGCATAACAATTGTTCACAAAAGAATTTGGTAGATATCCGGTTGATGAATATATTTTTAACTACCTAATGGACAGATATACCGCTTTAAATTTTAAAGAGTTTATTTTTGGTGGTATAGTTATCCTAAGAAGTTAAATAAATTCTAATTGTTAGATGGAATTCCAGTTTAACAACAATGAATGTATTTCGTTTTTAATAGTTTTTAGTAGACCCTAAAATAGTCGAATTTGTTGTTGATTTATATTTTTATTTGTAGTAAGTACTTGTTTATTGAAAATATTTAAACTTTATTTAGGTACTTTGAAAACTCATTTAGTACATTGATAAAACGTAATCATGATTTTTACATTTGCGCATGTAGAAACATTTCTTATCGTTTTGTAATACTTGTCAATTCACTTTCCACTGTTAAACAACTTAAGCACTAATTTTTGTGTAAAGGATAATTTTGATAACAGTATAATAAATAAAGATGAATCTTTACTTTATTATAAATATTTATTTATTACTGTCATTGTATTATTTACAATATTCAGTTCATCTTTGGGTATTACAAACAGAATAAGAAAATTTATTTTGAGAATAAAAAATCAAGTTTCAGACTTCAGGTTAAAGGATTAAAGTACTTTTTTTCCCATATACATTAGTGATTTACCAAAAAAAATTTGACTCGTATGATATTTATTGCTCATAACCAAATTTGGTAAAATTTAGTTGTTCAGTGTCTCCAAATTCAAATTCAAAATTGTTTTCATCATTTTTGAAATTATTTTATTCTTAAATTATTAATCTGTGGCTTATACCTACTATCAAATAGCACATATTGGTTTATGTGGTTTTGTGGCGAATCTTCACGGAACATTCTTTGCGGTTATTTATTTATTTCGTTTTATTTGATGAAAGGAAGTAATATAATTCCTTGATTAAAGGATTCGTTAAAAGATCTGCGCGTTGTTGTTTTTCCACAAAATTTCTTATGATCTCAGTTTCAATCGTGTGTGCTTCAGAAACAGCATATAAAGTTTCCGTTAATAATACCAAACCATTTTTTTAATAATACTTTTTCCTTGAAAGGTAAAATTGAAATGCAAAGTATTATTCTAGCTTTACCATAACAATTTGCGTCACTCTTTCTTTTTTAATTCAATAAAATAATATTTCTTAAAACTAAAATAGGATAAAGTATGTGCTTAATTTGTATATTATTTGGGCAGATCAAACGTTTGTTTTAATAGTTTAATTTTATCTTATTACGGGCAGTGTGCGTAAGACTATAGAAAAGCGCTCGTGAAATTGTTGGGAATAGGAAGGGAATAGGAATATTTTGTAAGCTTCAAGAAGTGAAAATTGTGTAGAAAAGAACGTAGTATTTCTTGGTGGCAACGATTTTTGAGTGCGTTGCCAAATAAGGTACTTTCCGGCATTATTTCTGCTAAAATATATAAAATAATGTAACCATAAAAAAGCGCTCGTAAATTCCTGAGAGAAGGAAGGTATTTACAAATGTTTGAGAAGTGATAATTATGTAAAAAAGTACGTAGAATCTCATGGTGACAACAGTTTTCGAGTGCATTGTTTTGCCTTACCGGTATATTATTTGATCGCGTGTTACCTGACAATAAATTTTACTTACGTACTTAATATTAGGAAACAATTTATTCAAGAAAAAATTATTGTAGGTGCCGTTTAGCCTTTTATCGTTGGCTATAAGGTAGAAATACGGTAATTGTCTAATTTTCATTGTACTCCTAATTTATGGCTTAGCTCCCTACGTACAAACGTATAGTAAAATATATTCAGTAGCTTCTCCTTTGCTATAGTTCTAATAATCGTAGTATGTACATATCATACGTGATTAAAGGTAGACAGAAATTGGTACCTAAATAACAAGCACTAGTCATAAATAATTATAACTTAATTAATTAATGAATAAGATTAAAAACATGAAGTAATGTTAAATAATGAATTGTAATAATTAAAGTTTAATTATCGATAGTAAAATACCTCATGTGCATAATTATAACATTCAGTAATTTCTATTTGTTAAAAAATACACAACTGGGTAAATGTCTAGATGATGGGGGTGGGGGTGGGTAGGTTCGAAAGAGGAGGTCTCCCCCATCACTGTACCATAACATGGAGGTGGGGGTAGGGGGATCGAAAGAGGGTGGTCACCTGAATAAAACCCTATAAAAATTTTGCGACGGTCTCACCCCCATAAAAGCTTATGGGGGTTGAAAGTTGATTATTTTGACAATTTTCATACACTATAATTCAAATAAAATTCAATAAAAAAAATATTTTCAAGCGAGTGGAGGTGGAGGATCGAAAGAGGGTGGTCACTTGAACAAAACCCGATAACCTAACCTAATCTAACCTAACCCACCCTATTGATAAAGATATTTAAATAATGTTTTATATAACTTTCTCAATATTTTTATGTATTTTTCATTAGTTTTACCTTTGAATACTGTTTTAGAATGACTATATAAATATTTACATGCCTAGAAATGTATAAAAATTGGCATATTCATTAACTTTGAACCCCTATAACTTTTTATGGGGGTGAGACCGCCACGAACTTTTTATGGTACA
>NW_020438975.1:501168-509811 GCF_000699045.2 Agrilus planipennis | reverse complement strand
TACTAAACTACTTCGTATCAAACATGAAGACATTTCGTTTCTTTTCTCTTTATGTGTATGTGTGTGTGTGTCTGTGTGTGTATTTGTAAAAAGCAACAAATTATCATCATCATTATTATTATTTAAATTTGATTGTAATAATTTGATGAATAATTTATTTAGGTATTATAATCTGGTATTTTGGCGCAGGTGCCGTTCTGTTTTGAGGAGGGCCTCTTGTAGAACGACTGGAGTGGTACATGTAACAATTCTATTAATCTTAAATAATTTGGTTCTGAAATGAACAATATTCAACATTAGTACATGCATGACTATTATTTGTCTTAAAAATACATTCGTATACGTTTTGTGTTTTTATTAACACACTATTACGTATTGTTTTCTTTTAAAGTACAACAATATGAAATAAAAACAAATAAAAAAGGCTAAGTGTCGATAAAACAAAAGCATATTGGTATGTAAGGGGAGAGAATGTAGGGTAAACTGACGACCCCCCTATGAAGATAAGTGATGATGAATTTTTAACTTTGTTTATAGCAATCGATTGTTTCTACTTTTATTTTCGTTTTTACATTGTTTATTTAATAATTTATTTATTCAAAATGCTTTTGAACTTATCTGCAAAAAAAATATTTTCTTGAACTGCGGTTTATATTTATTGTTTATATATATAATTTGTTTAATATCTCCCACTGCATTGAAATAAATAGTCGGCACAACATTTATTACTTTGCCATTATTTTGGAAGATAAATGGAGACAAAAATTAATAGTTTTTCTTCAAAAAATCATTTTATTTGCATTTCTATTTATAATGTTATCTATCTGCGTGAAATATTTTAGAGTTTTAGGCCTGCAAATATCGAAAACAAGGCGGGGATAAGTTTTTGGCATATTCTTGATCATAAATCAAATAATTATTTATTTAATTTTATTTCTATCAAACCTGACACAATTACCGCAATTTCACCGTAGTTTTAAAGCAAGCAAGTAAAAAAACAGACGCTCTATAAATAAAAACAAAACGTAAAAATATTTGAAGTATTTCAAAAAAAGCAACAGAAAAAAGTTAATTTCGTCTCTTACCATTTTCTGGTGTGATGACGCCTTTTCTAATTAAAAAGTCTAGAATCACAGGGGCGCTGGTAATTTTAAATTCGGGTGATATAATTCGTTCTATGCATTCGTTGGCCGATAACAGTTCGAATTTTTGAACTTCGCCGTCAGCGTTGATTGGAACAAAATTCAATGGCAGTTCTAAATCGAAAACGAATTCCGTATTTGCATACAAACCAATAAGCGACGATTCATAGAAAAACCTAAAAAATTCCAGATTTATGACGTATTTCAGTATAACAGCAAATACATAAAACAACAACGAAATGGTATTTTTGCTAAAAAATTATTTAATTGTTTATACTTACGATACACTGCCTGCGCTTATCATATTTTTTAAAATACTGTCTGGTACCGAAGCTTCTTCACCAGCTTCCTTTTGTGCAGTTTCCCGGATACCGTAGCCTACTGAGAATCCACCTGACACCATATTATCCCATTTATCTAAAGTCGAATCAAATTTAAAAATTATTAAAAAGCGCCGAACTCATCATTCAGAAAATACGTCGAATGATAACTTCTATAATGTTTAATTTTGCTAAAAAATACTATTAAATATGAAAATAAGTTGTCTTTTAAGAAATTTGTTTTTTAATTTTTAATTTTCAAGCCTTATAGGTGCTTCAAAAACAACAGAGTTTATAATGTTAATTTCTTGAACAACTTTGTAGAAAATTTAATTATAACAGAATTTCTTCAGATCAAATATGTTAAAGTTAAACAATTTTTATAACAGTATTCCGAAAATTTATAATTCCTTATAAAAGTGACCTTTAACTTGTTCGATCTGTAAAAATTCCATATGATTAAAAGTCGAAAATAAGATCATATATGTTCAAATCAAAAACTTTATGCAAAGTTATTGATTTTTTTGGTTCCCTACATTATATACTTTCACCCTATGGTCGTCATGGGACACCCCGTATACCTGGCCATGTTTGTTTGGTACTAGATCGTTGTTGTAACCATATACACAATCCACGATTAGGATCTCGAACATATCCATTGATAGAAACCCCATATTTTTTGATGCCAAATAGGGAAGTCGCAGCTCTTTCCATTTTCATAACTTTTTCTCCAGCAAATTCCACTTTTACTTCATAACACTAAAACGAATGCAACATAATTAAGGAAAGAAAATGATCTTTTTAAATATTAATTGAAGTATTACCTCCTCTCTCCATCCATTCAAAACTTCGAAAACGTTCTCTTTTTTTATTTTTCGCAAAACGTCATCTATTTTAGCAGATCGTTCCTCGTAATCACGAAATGCAGGATTTAATTCGACAAAGTCGTTTGTCACTCTAAAAACCTTTCAAAATAATCTGAGTATTTGAAATTTTCGTCAGAAATCGGCGATTAAATGATTACCTCGGGATATTTTAGTAAATGAGTGACAACGTTTGATCTTATTAGCCCCACTTGGTACCCTTCCACAATAAAAGGTCGACATTCATCCTTGAGTGCAGGGGCTATAAAATATTTCCAATTTTGTGCTATTTTTTTAAAATAACGTTACTTTTTTATGATTTAAGTGCCATTATAAAATATTTAAATATAGGAAAATAAGAATACATTAAAAAATTTAATAATTACTTTTTATATGTATTACACTTTACATTTTACTTTTGTTTCTTTTGTTGTTTTAAGCAAAAGTGTAACAAAAATTAACTTTTATTTAAAATGCCCGCCTATTCCATACACCCTGTACATCATACTCGAAAATGTAATAGGTACAATTTATGCAAGTACATACTTACATTCAACAACTCTAAAAAGTGGGCCAAAACTTATTGTGAATAATTGAATATTTTAGAACGAAAGAAATTAATGATTTATAGTACTTAGGTATTTTATGCACAACATTATTTACACTTGTTTAAATTTAAAAATAACGTACTTACACTTTAACAACAATTATTATTACTAAACAAAGTAATTATCATATATTGAAATNATGCCTAGAAATGTATAAAAATTGGCATATTTATTAACTTTGAACCCCCATAACTTTTTATAGGGGTGAGACCGCCACGAACTTTTTATGGTACAGTGGTAGGGGAGACCTCCTCTTTCGATCCCCCCACCCCCATCCCCTTTGGGGGCGGGGGCCCTCATCTAGACCTTTACTCATAACTGTATTATATTTAGGTATCTAATTGTAAGTTGACTGTTGATTGTTTTTATGTCTTTGATATAAAGACTTTAATAATGTAAGACATCAATTAGACTTAAAGCATTCGGTAGTAAATCCCCCTGTATCAAATAAATCGCCGCTCATTCTGACTTATCTGTATGTAGTTCATGCAATTGTTAAGTGAAATATTACGTAAAGGAAACTCTGGGAAAACCGAGCATTGGGATCGCTTATCGCTTTCTATTGATTGCTCTAATAAGGAATTCAACTAAAATACAAATTCCGTTCTGTCCGAAGAAATTTTTCATTTCATTACCTTTTTATTCGTTCGAATAAATTCAAGTAAGAAACAGAAAACGTTAGATGGATACAAAATTTATACACACGTGTTTGGGTACATGCACCTAAACGAAAATCTACTTGTTCATGAAANTTACTAAACAAAGTAATTATCATATATTGAAATATTTTAAAATAATTAACACTAATTCTGTTATCCAATTCGCAAATTAACTTAATATTTTTAAAATTTGAACAGAACGAGGTCGTTTTCAAATAAGTAATAAAGTAGACATTCACTTTATCAAGTCTGCTTTTTTAAAAATATCAATAATATCAGAAATATGTTATGTGTAGAAGTGTTTAAGAGATAACTTGTTAAAAATTTAACAAGAGCAAATGTTAATACTGATAAAACTAATAGTTTATTCATGAAAAAATAAAACTATGCAAAATTGATCGGTACTTCAAAACCAATTTTATCCTATTTATTTGGTGTGAATTAATAAAATATTCTTTTAAAATAAATTTTCGAATAACTTACCAGATNGGAACAAAATACATCTAATGTAAAGGACCTAGCTACCTACCCTGAGAAATCTACACAACAGGAAGCGAAACATTGGTGTCGCCTTTGCAAATTATTCTATTAAGGTCACAACCCTGATTTCTATATACATATATCTAACTTTAGGGGAAAAGTATTAATGGAGAACATAATAACATCTTTATTTATTGTTTTACAAAACTAATTCGTTTAATGTGAACAAAAAGACATTATTTGTAACTGACGTTTTGTTTTATAGATGTGTCCTTTATCAGCAGTGTCCCAAATTTTTGTATTGCTGTTTTTCTTGTTGGTTTGCTGTACAGCATTGGCACAAACTTTAGTTTTGTACTTACAACCCAAAGATGTTACCGTTAAAATGTATGAAATCGCAAATCTTAATTACACGATTGAAGGTAAGTCAAAAGTAAATAATAATTTTTTTAAACTTTCTTCAACTTTATAATATGTGTCCTTTTTTAAATGTAGTTTGTATTATTATCGTAACTTTTCGTTTCATTTGTTGATATGATAAAGTAAAAATATTATCTTTTACAGTATTTTTCTGTCTATAGAACATATAAATTATGTATAAAAAATTTTTAGGTGAACTTGACCCTGGCGACTCCTACTGTCTAGCAATTCAAAACGATGATCCTGGCATAGTTTCGGTTAATAAAAAAATTTACATCACAACTAACAGCAGTTCAGGAAGTGTTGACGTTTTTGGAAATTTTCTTGGTATAAATAATATACATATATAAAAGCAATGCTTTCTTCCTTTACCCAGATTTTTTTAAGGATCAACCAATCTTTCTGTAGAAGTAAAGGCAAAAAATTGTACCACTTCTATCTCTCAAGAAAAAAACGTTAAAATCAAAGTGATAAGGAAAGACAGGGTTATTGATAAAGTCTTTAGTATATCGGTCGCAGTACTCGTTAGTATTATTTATATTAATTTTGGGGCTGCTTTAAAAATTGAAGATATCAAATCACAGTTGAAAAGACCTGTAGGATTGCTTGTTGGATTTGCTGGCCAGTTTATTTGTATGCCCTTGGTAAATATCTTTTAAAGTGTTTTGAAGAGTTTTGATTAATTTTTTTTGTTATAATTTCAGCTAAGTTATATAATTGGTTACGTTCTTTTTCCTGACAATCCAGCACTGCAACTTGGTATATTTTATACAGGCTGTGCCCCCAGTGGGGGCGCCTCTAATATATGGACAGCCCTACTAGACGGTAATATAGATCTGTCCATAGCTCTGACAACTATGGGCACGTTTATCGCTTTTGCAACGATACCATTCTGGACATTTACCTTGGGTGCCCTTATTTTTGATAAGAACAATTTAGAAATACCTTACAGGTACAATAAACTTTTATTCCCCTTATTAAAATTCTAAGGAAAAAATAATTTTTACAGAAATATTTCGACATATGCTATTGGTCTTGTAATTCCATTAATAATTGGCTATATTATACAAAGATATTCTACGAGGACTGCAAATTTTTTGAGAAGGACTTTGAAAGGATTTTCAGGGTTTTTGATAGTATTTATTATCGTTTTTGCTATAATTGCAAACTTATATTTATTTAAATTGTTTTCTTGGAGGGTAAGTATTTTTTCTTAATTCATATTTCATAATTTCACTAGAATTTTATAGACTTGTTCTAATAGTGAGATAGTATTTGAGGACGTTAAGTGTTAAAAATTTTAACATTTTCTTCTAAGGTAATAAGTAATAATTTTTTTCTAGATAATAGTATCAGGAATGGGATTACCCTGGTTGGGTTATTTGGCGGGTTGGCTATTGTCTAAAGTTTTTAATCTACCTGCAAAAGATTGCCTTACCACTGCAATTGAAGTTGGACTTCAAAACACTGGAATTGCAATATTTTTGTTGAGGTTTTCTTTACCTCAACCAGAAGCCGATATAACTACAAGTAAGATATGTTATAAACAACTAAAATTAAGTACGCAGTACTTATATGTCACCCTTGTACAATTTGAGATATTCTAAACATTTTTAATTTTCTTTCAGTTGCTCCTGTTTCTGTGGCCATTATGACACCAATTCCACTTTTTATTCTTTTCCTGATTAAGTTTGTTCAGAAAAGGTAGGAGAAATTTTAACTTTTTTTTTTAACTTAAAATCTTCAATACAATACAGAAAAGGATATCATTATATTAGCAACTATTTTTTGTTTTTGTAAATAAGACGCTTTCTGTGTCTGCTGTTTTAAAATTACTTTTTGTTTATTATTTTAGAATAAATCCGGTAAATGACAAACTGAAATATGCTGTGCCACCTGCTGTTGGTAGTGATACAGAATGTGATGATAATCTTAATATAAAAAAGAATGGGGTTGCTGCAGTAGCGTAAACACTTAAAAAAAGACAATTTGAAGCACATGAGTGGTATTTTTTTTACATTGTTTTTATACACATTTTTTATGAAAAAAAAAATGGACAAGGATACTTAATAACGAAATAGATTTATAATTTTGGTAATAAAAGTACTTACCCACTTAATATTTTATGTAGTACTAGTTCTTCCCCCCTATCAGCCACTGTGAGCTCGAAACTGTTAGCACTATTACTTCGAGTGGTCGAAATTCACTTTTGTGAACAATACTATGACGTAGTGTCGGCCATCATATTTTTAATTGTTGCTGTTGTCGGCCATCATTCTTTTCTAATTGTTGCTGTTGTCGGCCATCATTCTTTTCTAATTGTTGCTGTTGTCGGCCATCATTCTTTTCTAATTGTTGCTGTTGTCGGCCATTATGGTTTTTAATAGATGTATAGTAATCAATGATTAAAATTTAAAGGGGTTGTTTGTAAATGGGTATGCAACACATCGTACACTTCAGCATAATTTAATAAAATGTTGACAAAGTAAGTAAGTTTTATTTAATATCTTATTCTTATTCGGTCGCAAGTGCTTATGCATATTCTCTTGTAACGGAGAAGAGCAAAGGCAAGCAAAGGGAGGAAGTTTCTACTTCTGTTTCACCCTAATGTAAGCTCAAAATTTGCAGTCTGTCTCGGTGAACAAAGCCGTGCGAATCAGGGGGGTATTTAAATAAAACATCAAGTAAACTTGAGTAAATTATTTAGTAAATATAATAAATTACTTTATACGAATTACATTAATTAATCAAATATAATATATTTATACTGTTGTTATAATATGTATATCATACTCATAGCATCACAAAGTGAAATAAATATTAATTAGTTACATAAATAAATATCACATAATTAGAATTTTTTCTAAATTACCCGTAAACTAAAGTCAATTTATCGCCAAAAAGAGAACAAGTAAAACAAGCGGATGAAAATAATAGATATACATTAAAATGTTTCAAAAACGAGTTAATTGATAAGTATATAAAGTATGTCATCAATCATTTATCAATGCTATATTGAATGTTAAATAAAAAACGTTCTATTATTTTATTTTAAGCAGCATCTACTAAACTACTTCGTATCAAACATGAAGACATTTCGTTTCTTTTCTCTTTATGTGTATGTGTGTGTGTCTGTGTGTGTATTTGTAAAAAGCAACAAATTATCATCATCATTATTATTATTTAAATTTGATTGTAATAATTTGATGAATAATTTATTTAAGTATTATAATCTGGTATTTTGGCGCAGGTGCCGTTCTGTTTTGAGGAGGGCCTCTTGTAGAACGACTGGAGTGGTACATGTAACAATTCTATTAATCTTAAATAATTTGGTTCTGAAATGAACAATATTCAACATTAGTACATGCATGACTATTATTTGTCTTAAAAATACATTCGTATACGTTTTGTGTTTTTATTAACACACTATTACGTATTGTTTTCTTTTAAAGTACAACAATATGAAATAAAAACAAATAAAAAAGGCTAAGTGTCGATAAAACAAAAGCATATTGGTATGTAAGGGGAGAGAATGTAGGGTAAACTGACGACCCCCCTATGAAGATAAGTGATGATGAATTTTTAACTTTGTTTATAGCAATCGATTGTTTCTACTTTTATTTTCGTTTTTACATTGTTTATTTAATAATTTATTTATTCAAAATGCTTTTGAACTTATCTGCAAAAAAAATATTTTCTTGAACTGCGGTTTATATTTATTGTTTATATATATAATTTGTTTAATATCTCCCACTGCATTGAAATAAATAGTCGGCACAACATTTATTACTTTGCCATTATTTTGGAAGATAAATGGAGACAAAAATTAATAGTTTTTCTTCAAAAAATCATTTTATTTGCATTTCTATTTATAATGTTTTCATAATTTCACTAGAATTTTATAGACTTGTTCTAATAGTGAGATAGTATTTGAGGACGTTAAGTGTTAAAAATTTTAACATTTTCTTCTAAGGTAATAAGTAATAATTTTTTTCTAGATAATAGTATCAGGAATGGGATTACCCTGGTTGGGTTATTTGGCGGGTTGGCTATTGTCTAAAGTTTTTAATCTACCTGCAAAAGATTGCCTTACCACTGCAATTGAAGTTGGACTTCAAAACACTGGAATTGCAATATTTTTGTTGAGGTTT
>NW_020438975.1:485349-500643 GCF_000699045.2 Agrilus planipennis | reverse complement strand
TTCAAAAACAACAGAGTTTATAATGTTAATTTCTTGAACAACTTTGTAGAAAATTTAATTATAACAGAATTTCTTCAGATCAAATATGTTAAAGTTAAACAATTTTTATAACAGTATTCCGAAAATTTATAATTCCTTATAAAAGTGACCTTTAACTTGTTCGATCTGTAAAAATTCCATATGATTAAAAGTCGAAAATAAGATCATATATGTTCAAATCAAAAACTTTATGCAAAGTTATTGATTTTTTTGGTTCCCTACATTATATACTTTCACCCTATGGTCGTCATGGGACACCCCGTATACCTGGCCATGTTTGTTTGGTACTAGATCGTTGTTGTAACCATATACACAATCCACGATTAGGATCTCGAACATATCCATTGATAGAAACCCCATATTTTTTGATGCCAAATAGGGAAGTCGCAGCTCTTTCCATTTTCATAACTTTTTCTCCAGCAAATTCCACTTTTACTTCATAACACTAAAACGAATGCAACATAATTAAGGAAAGAAAATGATCTTTTTAAATATTAATTGAAGTATTACCTCCTCTCTCCATCCATTCAAAACTTCGAAAACGTTCTCTTTTTTTATTTTTCGCAAAACGTCATCTATTTTAGCAGATCGTTCCTCGTAATCACGAAATGCAGGATTTAATTCGACAAAGTCGTTTGTCACTCTAAAAACCTTTCAAAATAATCTGAGTATTTGAAATTTTCGTCAGAAATCGGCGATTAAATGATTACCTCGGGATATTTTAGTAAATGAGTGACAACGTTTGATCTTATTAGCCCCACTTGGTACCCTTCCACAATAAAAGGTCGACATTCATCCTTGAGTGCAGGGGCTATAAAATATTTCCAATTTTGTGCTATTTTTTTAAAATAACGTTACTTTTTTATGATTTAAGTGCCATTATAAAATATTTAAATATAGGAAAATAAGAATACATTAAAAAATTTAATAATTACTTTTTATATGTATTACACTTTACATTTTACTTTTGTTTCTTTTGTTGTTTTAAGCAAAAGTGTAACAAAAATTAACTTTTATTTAAAATGCCCGCCTATTCCATACACCCTGTACATCATACTCGAAAATGTAATAGGTACAATTTATGCAAGTACATACTTACATTCAACAACTCTAAAAAGTGGGCCAAAACTTATTGTGAATAATTGAATATTTTAGAACGAAAGAAATTAATGATTTATAGTACTTAGGTATTTTATGCACAACATTATTTACACTTGTTTAAATTTAAAAATAACGTACTTACACTTTAACAACAATTATTATTACTAAACAAAGTAATTATCATATATTGAAATATTTTAAAATAATTAACACTAATTCTGTTATCCAATTCGCAAATTAACTTAATATTTTTAATATTTGAACAGAACGAGGTCGTTTTCAAATAAGTAATAAAGTAGACATTCACTTTATCAAGTCTGCTTTTTTAAAAATATCAATAATATCAGAAATATGTTATGTGTAGAAGTGTTTAAGAGATAACTTGTTAAAAATTTAACAAGAGCAAATGTTAATACTGATAAAACTAATAGTTTATTCATGAAAAAATAAAACTATGCAAAATTGATCGGTACTTCAAAACCAATTTTATCCTATTTATTTGGTGTGAATTAATAAAATATTCTTTTAAAATAAATTTTCGAATAACTTACCAGATAAGTAGAAACAATTAAACTTTTCGGCCAATTTTAATAACTGAGACATTGTTATTTAATACTGATTAAACTTCACCATCAATACTTTACTGTTTGTTTCTCCTTTTGACATCTATCAATGTCAGCGGCAAAGAGTACGTATGTCGCGATAAGTTTCTTCAACCCTCTTTATTACTCGTTAAGTTCCGACTTACGCAATATCCCTACAGTTCTATTTGATTTATAAAAAGTACTTATTTTTTGTATATTTAGAGCATAATTCAAAATACTATGTTATAAAAACTAATGCAATTATAATATTTATTAGTATTGATGTACAGATTTTTAACTTATCAGTGATTGTAAAAATGTACATTTAGGTACGTTAATCATTACCATTAACTATAGATGAGACCATTAACCATGAAAAGTAGGTGCAGTCGCATGGCGCATGTACAGGAAAAGTAAGTCAGATAATGGTCAGATAACTCAAACATAATAACAGTACGTGCATAAATAGTGTATAATCGGTGTATATTATTTAATTAATAATGCTTATACGTATTTAAATAACTATCGCTGTAATCTCTAGTATGTGGAGCTCTCATTTTGATTGTTAAGTGTAGGTGAGGCAAAGTAATAGTGGTGCAATCGTGTCTTTACGTTTGGTTTTTAGATAGGTGGTTGAAGGAAAATGTACAACGGAATAGGTCTTCCTACCCCAAGGGGTTCAGGAACAAATGGACATGTTCAGAGGAATTGGGCTTTAGTAAAGCCAAGGGTAAAAGATCAAACCTACAAAACTGAAGACGAATTGGCGAAACTTGATGTTGCTAGTCATCGGCCCCCTAACAAGGAAATATTGGACCACGAAAAGAAGCGAAAAATTGAACTTAAATGTGCAGAGTTTGCTGAAATATTAGAAGAACAAGGGTATGTTTATAGATATATATATATGTCAAGTAGATTTAATGCTAACTATTGTTTTACTTAAGATTTAATGAAGAAACCATTCTCAACAAGGTTAACAACTACCGAAACATGCTCATGGGTCACAATACTGATTTAGACAAATCTATTGATAAATGGGGAAGAATCAAGTAAGTTGTACTTTTTGTTTAATTCTTTTAATGTAGTTCAGTTCTTCTAAAATGCCAAGATATATATTCTCTCCAATTCGATATCTTGCTATATTGTTACTTTGTGGTGAAATCTACTTCAGTTACTTAAGTGAAAGACTATAAACCAGAGATACACTAATTGCAAAAGTTAGACACTGACGATTAGTTGGTTTCTATTTCCTTTAATAAATTGCAGGAGGTAATTCACTCAATTTGGCTTTATTTTTCATTAAATTTAAAAATGTGCTTGCTTAGCATGATCTCAACTAGTTTAATATCGCATTTTAACTTAAACCATCCAGTACATTTTTATTCTGGCAAATTTTTATTTTCTTATACAAACTATTAAAAATAGATTTCTGCCCCCCATACAAAATCAGCAAATTTTTTGTTTTTAATTTCTAATCTTTTTACATACCTGAAGCCCTAAATGTTCTTGTGATACTTCTATGTAAGCTGATTAATTAACTTATTTTCTAATTTTGGCTTCTTTCAAAGAATTGATCATTTTCTTTCTTATTATTCATCAGAGCAAAATATATTATCTATCTGTTTTTCATCACCTTTTTTTGGTTGGTTGTTTGCGCATAAAAATTAACAGAAAAATTCAATACTTATGTTGTATATGGATGTTGTTGTTGCTTTACAATCAAGAACATCCTGCGTGTTAAGTAACTTTAAAGATTAAAAAATCTTGACATGAGTTTGCATATCGCTTAATGCATTATTTTATAAATGCAACTTTTTTTTTCTACTAAATCTTCGGAAATGGGTTCGTTGTAATAAAACATAATTGGGTGTAATATATTTTAATGACTTCTTACGTCCGTATTACAATTAAGTTTACAGGTAATTAATGATTCAAATAATCGTCTTTATAATTCTTACTTAAAAGTTTATTACTATTATTCTAAAATTTCTTTTTAAATTACTGAAAAGGGAGGTTTTATAATCGGCAGATACTATCGGAAATAAAATTGGCGTTGGCGGAAGGATCAGAACAAAGGATGCAATTTCGTCATTTCGCTAGGTTTACAATCGATTATTTTGCGTTCCGTTTTGGGGATGGTTTTCGTATGCGCGGTTACGTCGTATCTCTCCCCCTTTTTGCCCCGTCAGACATCCTCCAACGGGATGCCACCATAGACGCTGGACGTCGCGGCTCTAATCAGTAAACCCGTTAGAAATGTAGCGAATAAAATGTGAATCTTAAAACGAAAACATAACAGTGATAAAAACGTCTTCCATACAACTTAATCCCATTATTTACCATGTAGGGGATGGTTTAATTTTAAGGCAATCCAAGTCTTCCAACACGCTATTGTGTATAAATAAGTGTTATTTTTTTGCCGTTACGTGTGCCTGATTTTGAAAATAATCACGTACAAAATTGATAATCTGGTAAAGCTAATAAAAAGAATAATCCTGCGATAGTTTATTCAGTATTAATTACTAAACTAAAGTAAAAAGTTGTGCTTGTTCTCTGCGGTGATTGCGTATTAATGCGGGGACGAAACTTTTATAATAAAGCTACAAAAAAGTGGAAAATAAAATATTTTTGTTCTGCATTATGTATGCTAATAACGGTGGTCATCCGAGACCACGATTCAGTGTAGATGAACGAATTATTTTTGAGCGTTTATGGCGTGGTGCCCTTTACCAAGCAGTAGGAACCCATGTATTGCCCAGGGGTGGACTCAGGAGACAATGCTGTTGCCATTGTCTCCATTGCGGACCGGTACCCAACGCCAATCCTAATTTACGAAACGTCGCTGATAAGCAACGTATGAGGTCTGTTGTAAGGTAATTTTTACTATAGCTAATTACTATTATAATTCGTCCACTTTGTGAAATCTAAATTTTAATAAAAACCTAAAACGATTTATATATGTACGCAACACCCAATTTGATAAGTATTTGAAACGTTTAACAAAGTTTAATTCTGTTTAAAGTCGTCTGGCTCTTTAAATTGATTTAAAAAGCTCAAAGTCCTGTTTTCTGTCAGATTACTGGGCAAAGCTTGTGATTAACGATCTCTGTAAGCGTCACATCCAATAAATGTTTTCAAGCAGTGATTATCGGATTTTAAACATGATTTTCTGAGTTTTATACTATTTCAAATGTACAGGGCGTCGAATGAAAACATTTAATTAGATGTGTTAATTTTTATAGATTTTACATAAATATAAATTGTTTTGAGTGCCTCATACATACATAGCTAATTATACACTAGCTGAAATATGAATCGAGTGGGGCATGTCTATTGTCTTACATTTTCTACTACTACACATTACCCCACTTCCACGACCCTTTACGTCTAGGGTAGTTATTGATTTATTTGCGTGCGAGAATTGTCAGATGCCAACGACGGTAATAGAATTCGGTTATGGCCTGTTCTTGTTACATCCGCATTTTTTTTTGCAGCTCTTGTAAATATTGTTAAATTATCATTTTTTAATTCGTCGAAACCAAAATTATGCTTTATCATATTTGTGATCCAAAGTGCAGGTGAATTGATTCGGAGTAGTCTTTTGTTTTCTTGACGTTAAACAACGCAAAGTCTTAATTGGTAATTAGGGCAAGTGTTCAGGATGGTTTGTTTTAGTTTTAGCATGAATAGCGACCAAAGGTAATAAACAGAACCTATTTTAATGATATCTTTTTTATTTTAAGATGTTTTCTGATTGAAATACAATACTTTTATTGTCTTGATAGTCGGTAAAGTTTTATCTAGTTTGGTATATTTATAAATAAGTGTGTCTAAATTATTTCTTAATGTATTCTGGTTCAATTGGTGAAAATCGCGTTCAGATAGGGTTGACAATTGCAAAATTATAAGCGAACAAACAGATAATAGTAATTCTTTTTTTATTTGCAGTGTAACTGAGACACATCAAGTAGCCGAGGCACAACAAGAGAAAAACGCGCGTTTGCGAGAAGCGTTTGGAATATCGGAATATTTTGTCGATGGGAGCAGTTTTGATCCTAATCGAGATGCGAGAGAGCAATTGGCGCGTTCCGAGGCTTTTAAAGAAAAGGAAAAACAAAGACTACTCGAACGGGAGAAAGAGAAGGAGTTAGAAAGAGCGCATGCATCACGCTACGAACTGGTTCACACGCCAAGTCCGGAACCGGAAGCTGCCGCCACTGAAGAGAAGAAAAAGAAAAAACACAGCAAATCAAAGGAAAAGTATGTTTTTTTGTTCCTTATCGGATTTTCGGGCGTTTATCCCTGTATATAAAAAAAGAGGTTCTTAGTTAAGGACTTTACCGCCTGAAAAATAATTAGAATAGATATTGTAAAGAAACCCGAAGAAGTCTTTAAGGAAGTCAAATTAAACTGTGGAATAAGACAGCCGCGAATTCCTTCCATTTTTCTCTGTTTATTCAAACGTCAACAACAGTTTCCTTTAGATTGCCTTAGTAGTGTATTTTTAATTTTTTCTTGCACAACCTCCAAAAAGTTAGACTTCCTATGACCTGATGACATTGGCCGTGAATATTATTGGCATCGATTATCAATCATATAATTTTACATTAATATATGTTATAAGAAATGAAATATTTCTTTGCAGTCAGCTAATCGATGAGGCAAAGAAAAAGAAATCAAAGAAGCGCAAACGAGAAAAGTAAGTTCAATGTTCACAATTACTGTCGTTTCGCTCACTTATTAGTGGTCGTGTTCATGTTTCTTTCCAATTCAAAAAAAATAATCGTTTTTGTACAACATTTTCATTCATATTATGATTTTTTTAACTGTTTTGTTTCCATGTTGTGTGCGAATTGTTATTTTTATTGTTTGTTCGATTTTGTTAAGTGTTGTTTGTTAATCACAAATAATTATTATATTTCCTCGTACTAATGTAATGGTAATATATTTTTTGCCGTGCGTAAAGAGTTGAGGCCTTCAGGTAAAGGTATGGTTTCGTTTATAGTTTGTAACTGTTTCATTTTGTTTACATTGAAAAATCTGTATAGCGCAACCTAGGCTGGAACCGAAGGTGCGTTATCATCACCTGAATTTCAAACTGTTCACTTCTTTGAATCACTTTTAAAAAAATTTTCAGTTTGACAAACTTGCAGTGTTTGTTCCCGTTTTTACTTGGGAATTCGCCAAGTATCCAAAAGATCCTAATTATTTCAAAAAGTAACTATTTTTGACCCTCTATTGTCTCACAAGTTTCCTTGTTTAGTATTTGAATCTATTTTTTGTTTTTNGTGAATAATTGAATATTTTAGAACGAAAGAAATTAATGATTTATAGTACTTAGGTATTTTATGCACAACATTATTTACACTTGTTTAAATTTAAAAATAACGTACTTACACTTTAACAACAATTATTATTACTAAACAAAGTAATTATCATATATTGAAATATTTTAAAATAATTAACACTAATTCTAATCTTAAATAATTTGGTTCTGAAATGAACAATATTCAACATTAGTACATGCATGACTATTATTTGTCTTAAAAATACATTCGTATACGTTTTGTGTTTTTATTAACACACTATTACGTATTGTTTTCTTTTAAAGTACAACAATATGAAATAAAAACAAATAAAAAAGGCTAAGTGTCGATAAAACAAAAGCATATTGGTATGTAAGGGGAGAGAATGTAGGGTAAACTGACGACCCCCCTATGAAGATAAGTGATGATGAATTTTTAACTTTGTTTATAGCAATCGATTGTTTCTACTTTTATTTTCGTTTTTACATTGTTTATTTAATAATTTATTTATTCAAAATGCTTTTGAACTTATCTGCAAAAAAAATATTTTCTTGAACTGCGGTTTATATTTATTGTTTATATAGTACTCGTTAGTATTATTTATATTAATTTTGGGGCTGCTTTAAAAATTGAAGATATCAAATCACAGTTGAAAAGACCTGTAGGATTGCTTGTTGGATTTGCTGGCCAGTTTATTTGTATGCCCTTGGTAAATATCTTTTAAAGTGTTTTGAAGAGTTTTGATTAATTTTTTTTGTTATAATTTCAGCTAAGTTATATAATTGGTTACGTTCTTTTTCCTGACAATCCAGCACTGCAACTTGGTATATTTTATACAGGCTGTGCCCCCAGTGGGGGCGCCTCTAATATATGGACAGCCCTACTAGACGGTAATATAGATCTGTCCATAGCTCTGACAACTATGGGCACGTTTATCGCTTTTGCAACGATACCATTCTGGACATTTACCTTGGGTGCCCTTATTTTTGATAAGAACAATTTAGAAATACCTTACAGGTACAATAAANTACATTAATATATGTTATAAGAAATGAAATATTTCTTTGCAGTCAGCTAATCGATGAGGCAAAGAAAAAGAAATCAAAGAAGCGCAAACGAGAAAAGTAAGTTCAATGTTCACAATTACTGTCGTTTCGCTCACTTATTAGTGGTCGTGTTCATGTTTCTTTCCAATTCAAAAAAAATAATCGTTTTTGTACAACATTTTCATTCATATTATGATTTTTTTAACTGTTTTGTTTCCATGTTGTGTGCGAATTGTTATTTTTATTGTTTGTTCGATTTTGTTAAGTGTTGTTTGTTAATCACAAATAATTATTATATTTCCTCGTACTAATGTAATGGTAATATATTTTTTGCCGTGCGTAAAGAGTTGAGGCCTTCAGGTAAAGGTATGGTTTCGTTTATAGTTTGTAACTGTTTCATTTTGTTTACATTGAAAAATCTGTATAGCGCAACCTAGGCTGGAACCGAAGGTGCGTTATCATCACCTGAATTTCAAACTGTTCACTTCTTTGAATCACTTTTAAAAAAATTTTCAGTTTGACAAACTTGCAGTGTTTGTTCCCGTTTTTACTTGGGAATTCGCCAAGTATCCAAAAGATCCTAATTATTTCAAAAAGTAACTATTTTTGACCCTCTATTGTCTCACAAGTTTCCTTGTTTAGTATTTGAATCTATTTTTTGTTTTTATCATATTTCTATACCACCTGGAGGGTGTTGGATGTTTGGCGAAAAGTTTTGTAGTCTTGTTGCTCAAACTGAATATTTCAAAATGCATGGTTTGTTTTTCAACAAAATTGTCTAAAATAGAAGGTTTTTTCTTTTTTGAAGATCAGGAAAAAAGGACAAAAAGAAAAAGCGCAAACGCCGTTCGACCAGCTCCTCTTCAGAAAATTCAGAGTCGGACTCAGGAGTAAAGGATACCGACAGTGAAAGCGAGAAAAAGAAGAAAAAACGCAAAACAAAAAAGAACGAGGTTAGACCTGTTTTTCTCTAATATTCTTTTAAGTATATTATTTTTCTTTCTACATACATGTAGGACGACAAATGATAAAAAAAAATGGTGTAGAAATTTAATTATTTCCCAAAGAATTTGATTTTAAAAAGTAAATTTGTTCTGTTTGACACCTCTTTGCAACATAGGATGTGTACGAACTGACATCTAGATCTAGTAAGTACCGGCTAATCCAATTGCATGTGATAAAAGGAAAAAAGCGCCTTGTAGAAAAAATAATTTCTAAAGTTATATTAAATCACTAACAACGTTGAGAAGAAATCGTCAGTTAAAGATATTTTATCGACAGCCTCAGATTTTTTCTGTTACATTTGTAAGAATAGGAATTATTAATAAGACTTTTTTTCATTAAAAAAATGTTATCTAGATAATAGTTGCATGAGATGTTTTTGCCAAGGTTTGTTTTTATTCTTCACACAATGGTACTTTAAATATAGTATTTTTTTATTAATAATTGATAATATTAATGACACATATTTTATGTATTTGTATTTTTGATTGTGAATGTACTAGTTTTGAAAATGGACCGTGTGATGCAAATTTCTTCTTTATTTTGTACAGAAAAAGAAGACCGAATCCAAAAAGAAAAGAACTCCTAGCGAAGATTCCCACGAAAGGTACGAAACGAAATTTCGCTATTAGCGATTACTGTGTTGTTAATTAATGTATTAATCTTTTATAATAACAGTTCTGAAGAGGAAATTCCAAAGAAGAACAAATCCAACAAAAGAAAACTAGACGACGACGAAGACACCTATCAGAGAAGAAAGTCTAGAAGAGACAAAAGTGTAGAAAAAGATACTAGACGTCGCTCCTTGAGTGAAGATAAGAAGCATAAATCCCGCAAAGACAAGTCACCGAGCAAAGAGATACGGAATCGCAGAGACAAATCTGTAAGCAAGACAAGAAAGGCAAGATCCAGAAACAGAAATAGAGCATGTAGTGCAGACAGAAACGAAGAAGTTCGAATTAGGAGACACACAACTAGATCTGCAAGTCATGAAGAGAAAGAACGCTCACGAAGCAGACATAGGTCTCGTGGTAAAAATGAGAGATCTTCAAGTAGAACTAGAAGAGATAAATCAAAAAGGAGAAATCATTCTAGAAGCAGATCTCCAAGTAACAGTACAAGAGCTAGACGATCAAAATCTTTAAGCAAAGATCGTAAGAGATTTAACAAGGGAAGTCGAAAATATTCACCCACACGAGACACCTCCCATTCTCCAAGCCAAGAAAGACCTACTACTAAAAAGTCGTCCATCAGGTCTCCATCTAAATCACCTAGGCGTGAAGCAAGGTCAGAGAACAAACAAAAAGAACGCAAATCCAGGTCCAAATCACCTTTAAGAAGAAGAGAAGAATCCACATCTAGAAAAAACTATGAAGATAGAAATAATAAATATTATGGCAGCAGTAGCAGTAATAGCAGAAATAGGGGAGGTACAAGTCCTCCATACAGACACAAAAGTCCAGTAAAAGAAAGATCAAAATCCAGAGATTCTGCCGATTACAAGAAAAAGAATTACGATAAACAAACTTCTAGAAGAGAAAGATCTACTTCGAAAGAGTTTGCGAAATATACGCGAAAAGAGAATGAAAAGCCAGATCGTAGAAGCAGAAGATCAAATTCGAGAGATTCTTCCAAGAATACCCGCAAAGATTATGACACCCAACGAACAAAAAAGGAAAGATCTCGATCTATGGATTCAGTCGATCGTATTGATAAACATTCTAAACATAGTTGGTCCAAGAAAAACAGATCCCGTTCTAAAGATAAAGAATCTTGCATGACACCAAAACGAAGATCGTATCGATCACCATCGCCGAATAAAAAAATAGAAAAATCAAAAGAGCAAACGTCACGAAACTTTACAGAATTATCTTGGAAATCGAAAAGATCATCTTCTTGTTCTAGATCTCCCAAATTAAAACCTTTCAATCACAAAGAAGGCACAGATCATACTAGAGCTTCTGAAAAGATGGACAGATATGAAAGGAATAGAGAGAAAACGCCAAAAGCACTATCAAAGGAAAAACATTACTCTCCAAAAGAAGACAGCAAAGAGATCGAAAGTAGTAGACATCATTACCGAGAGAGAAGTGATAGACATACGTCACCGTCATCTCCTCCAAAGAAAACAGGTGTAGTTAAAAAAGATTCATCTCATTCTTCTGATTATTTGCCTACTGGAAGTCCACCAAGAAATAAAAGCAAATCGCATGAAAAACGCAGCAGAAGTAGATCAGTTGAAAGAAAAAAGATTGACCGAAGAAGCCCATCTTTCAGTAAAATAAAGAGCCCCAAAATTAAACTCAAACCAGACAGTACACCACCTATCGAAAACAAATCCAAACGGGAAAAGAAATCAGACGATAAAAATCGCCAACAGATGCCAGTGGTACGTTTGAGATCTCCTAGTGACGACGAAAAAAGCAATGACGAACACGAACGTAGCGAGGACGAAGAAAAAGAAAAAGAGATGCGAATGCTAAGACTGCTTAAGTCTGGCTTGGCTGCCAAAGCTAAAGAATCACTAGAAAAAAAGATTCCGAAGATGACGAATAACAAAGAAGTATCAAGTGTTTTAAAGATGAGCAGGAGTAGCATGATGAAAGGTGAAAGTCTAGATCCCGATTCTTTCGACATCAAGGTGTTACCAACAACTAATAAATCGTCAGCTGATGACTTAACACCTGTAAAAGACAAATCAAAATTGAATAACGACGAAATCAGCAGTGATTTTGTACCCTTTAAAAAGGACAAAAGCAGTTTAAGAAAACGTGCCAGCGCCAGCACAAGTAGGTCCAGGTCACCATCTAGAAATAGCAGTGAACGTAGCAACAAGTCCAAGTCTAGATCCGGAAGCTCCTCGAGATCCTACAGGTATTAACAGTTACTTAAAGACCAATGCCCAATTGCCTGAATTGTATTTTACAAAGAAGATAATTCAGATTGCTTTGATAGGCAATTGAATTTTCTTTTTTGTTTTTAAATGTGATAGCCATAGTATAAAATTATATCCTAATAGCTTTCTCTAAAACAAACTCACTTATCCTCCCTCTTGCAAAAAAACCCGTACCTGGGCATTGATTTATTTAAACAATCAATTCTGAATATATATTAAAGCCCTTTCTTGTGCTAGTGGTTCCAGAGGAAGCCGCAGTCGCTCATCTTCAGCAAGTTCCGCATCTGGATCAAGATCTAGATCAAGAGAGAGGAGCAGTTCGAGAAGTAGTTCGTCATCTTCCAGTTCTAGTTCATCGAGGTCGAGGTCCCCTTCTATTCCTAGACGTAAAGGTTCTCCCAGTTTTTTGGACAGACGCCGTATAACAAGGTGAGACGTAGGCGCGATGTGTAGGACTGACTCCATTGCTTCACTGACGCGCCCCAAAAACTCGTGAAATTGAAAGTTTTTAGTCGTTACATTAAGAGAGAAAGCGAGAGGGAAGAATGTTTTGTTTTTATTATTTTTTTTGTTTCGTGTCTTTGCAGTGAGATGAGATGTAATTTGATGTTTTTCTTAATTTTTTGAACGTGTAATCTTTACTATTATTGTATGGAGACGTTTTGTAGAAGAAAATAAATCTTTATTTACCTTATTTTAGGTTTTTATTTTAATTCACGTTGATGTTATTNTTTTTATTTATTTACTAAGTTTTAATTTAATTTCTCTGCCCTCTCTTAATCTTCGTTAAATTAGTCTACATGTATCCATATTTTAATGATTGTCTGCTATGAATTTTTAGTCTTCTGAGAATTTTAAAGCTATTTTTGGTTTTGCTCATGATTTGTTTATCACAACGGCTAAAAGTACGGGATTATAAAAATATTTTTGGTTGCAAGTACCATGAAGGGAGTACGCATGAACTACCTACACTTATTACAATCTAAAATTTTCGAATATCAAAAACTATCTCGTTATATTGTGTGTTAGAATGTAATTGCTTTTGCTCATTATAAATTTAAGTTAATTTGCCATACTTATAAATCAGTACTAAAACACACATCTAGTCCCTTCTATAAACGTACGGCTCTAAAAACGATGTATTTTACTAACTAATCGTTTAGTGCTTGAGAATATTCTGTATGTGACTTGCTATTGTTACAATGCCATTAATAATTCGAATGGCTACTGTTACTAACAGTTACTAACAAACTAACAGCGCTCGTAAACGTCCAATACCTTATCATCGTCCGACGCCCTCGTCGCCATCGTCAGTCAGCAGTTACAACAGTGATAGTCCTTGGTATTCAAGGCGTCACACAACTAGTCGCAGCCGAAGCAGGAATTCACAAAGCAGGACCTCCAGGTCCATTTCGAGTTCGCGATCGAGGTCGGCAACCACTCCTTAACGAGGGTGGCTTTTAATGGTAATTTTGAGTTTGAAAATTCCGATACGTTATCGGTATCTTCCAAATTCGACAATCTCTTTCGGATTTATACGATCTAGAAGTGGTATGTTATACAGAGTGTTTATAAAAAAGTTGGACCAAAAAAGCGAAGGAAAAAGAAACTAGAAAATAATGTTTTAACTTATACGTACGTACAAACAATGTAAATGAATAATTGCAGGGAATTTCCATGAAAAAAATGTAAATAAAGATTGTTACAGTTACAAGGAATTATAATAAGTAGCAAAATTTCATATCCGTCAAATTACGATATTATTGGGAACACTTCTTTATGACACTCCGTATAGTAGCAATTAAAACATTGGTTCTGTACCACAAAAATTAAAGTATGTACTTGTACAACAAATTGAATCAAAAAACATATTTTATTTAATTAACAATGTTGTGGAATGGTACTGCCAAAAAAAGCCAAAATCTAGTGTCATAGTAAATTAATAAAATTTGGAAATTCAATGATATTAAACTACAAGATATTTTGAGAAACTTTGAAGACATAAATATTATATAAAAGTAAATAACAAATATTTCACGATAACATTGCTGGCTACTTCGTTAAAGAAACATTTTTTAAACAAATTAAAGGACCCAAATACTTACAGGGTGCCATATTTTGTCCATAATATGTATTGTTTTTATTTAACTTAATTTTGTTTAAATGGAATTATATATTAACTTACCATTTTTATCTTATGGTTAATAGATAATTGTCGTTTCGTGTATTTGTTGTTAGGTGTATTTATGAATGTGTTTGGGTCCTTTATTTCCCAAAAAATAATGTGCAATAAAAATTATTATAAGAATGTAAAACTACAAACAGACATTCCATACATAGATTTTCTGTTGTAAAATGAATTGTATGTAAAGCAAAAAAATCTAGTCAAAGATGTAATACTCAATAAGAAATCCGTTTTATTATGGTGATTTAATATAATAGTACCTACGTGATACATTTTAAAAAGAAAAAAGTAACAGTATTAATTAAAAATTATTATTGCTGTTGCACACTTACTAAAAGATGAGATTGATAAAATAACGAAACTATGTAAATGACGAACTTTTTGCTTTTTAATAACAGATTATCAAATGATTATTTTTGTTAATGGTACCTAGTACAAATTCATCGCATTCCAGTTTAAATCTGATGTATTTATTAATTACAATATTTATTTTTAGAATGTAAGATACTGATATTAATTTATTGATTAAATATATTTATAGTTGTATAGCAAAAATGGTTTAATCCATGACGTTCAAGATATTAAATTAATTAGTATCAATTAATTTTTTCAGTTCAAGGCTTGAATATTTACTGGGAAAAAAGAACTTAAAAAGAAAAGCATGTTTAAGATCATAACTGAACTTAAATAGGCATGGATTTTTTTACACCCCTACAAACAATTTTGTTGATTATTTTGTGGGGGATCTGTGACAATTTTTTTCAATATCTACAGCTGTATCTGGTAAAAAAAATATAGTAAAGTGAGAGTTTAACTTATCAAATACATTAATGATCATCGAAATTTTAGTTGAGTTAGGCTAATTGACTAAAACTATTTTATTAGATACAATTGCTGAAATTGTCCAGTAAATATATTAAACCTATAGTTTGTCTGATTATATTATTTATTCGCTTATTTATTGTCTTATAGTAAATTAATATAGTTATAATTTTTTGTACAAAAATAATATACTTAGTGTCACTAATTTAATAACCAGTGATAATGATCTGATAATTTTTAGATTCCCTTTTTATTTCCTTAATTATTTAACAAGCAATATGATAATTACAAATGTTTCTAGTCGAATTATACT
>NW_020438975.1:482088-484850 GCF_000699045.2 Agrilus planipennis | reverse complement strand
CATCGTACAAAATTTTAAATAATTTACTAAAAATGTTTATAATGTTGAAATTGTATTCTATAATCGATGATTTAATTATTTGATCTTGATAAAAATTAATAAAAATAATAGGTCTCCATGACTTATTGTTAAATGAATATTAATTAATTTAAGGATATTTGTATTGTGTTTGCCGCTTAATAACTGTGGTGTTACCATATTATTTTTTAACTCCCACACGCATTATTGAGTAAAGATTTCTGATGTTCGCGGGTCTTAATTGGAGTCCAGTTGGACTTGCATCGGATTAAGTCTACTCAGCCACATTATCGACCATGGACATCGAGTTAATTAATTGATGTTAGAATAAAATTATTGGGGCATTTTGGCACGCTTGACGAGACGTATGGGTTACCATTAGGTATTATTATTACAAACGATAGTTTTGTTATTTATTAGTAATCGAAATCATTAAGGAAGAAAGAACTCTATTCTGGACTTAATATATACAGGGTTGTCAATGGGTATAGCGTAAAAAATAGTAGTAAAAAGAAATTGTAAACAGAGTTTGTGACATTTTTATGCAAGTTTGTAAAGTTCTGTAGCATTATTCGATTTCTTTTGACTTAAAAAAATTGTCTCTGTACACGTAGACATAAAAACAGAATGATTTCTGTGGTTACACCTCTGATTTTTTTGAAATTTTAGTATGCTCTGCAATTCACTATGTTCGTGTTGTCTTTTCCTACTCCCAGCCCAGTCTAATTTACCGAAAAATGTATTTATTTGATTACCTAGGATAATTAGGTGTCGGTATTGAGAAAAGGCAACACAAACGGAGTGAATTCTTTTAATATCTATGGTCACAGATGCCAAAGGCTAAATTTTCATTATACCTAAAGTTCATAATAACATTTTTAAATTACCTAGTAAAAAAATTATTTAATAGTTATGAGTGCACGTGCTTGTAGTTAAATTTGGCGAAAAATAAGGCACATTAAGGTATGTGTACCCTAATTAAGCTTTGTAATTGATATAATAATTACTAAATTAATTTTCTGATATAAAAGTTGAAATAGACCAGGTTAACATTTTATTTACTTCTTTTCTTACTGTAAACAATGCAGAAATAAACTGTTTATTAATGGTTAAAGATTTAAGAAAGATTCTTGTATAAAGCTATTCAGACTATTAATAAATTTTATCATTATGAGTACAAATTCTAATTAAAGGTTGCCTTTTAACTTTAACCTGAGTTACACATTTTTTTATTTAGTGTTAATTATTATGGGCATAATTTAAAGAAAAAAGAATAAGCAAAAATCGTATATTATAAAAAATACAAAGCACATTATTTAAACGTGACTAGATAATACTATTCCCCTAAACATTTTACAAAAATAATATCATTATATCTTATGAATATTTAGTAAAAATATTTACAAAATTTTCTGATACCAATTACTATGAATTATCATAAATTGTGTACTTTATATTCTAAGAAATTGTCGTGCTTATATATAAACACCTATGACAAAACAGTATAATTGAGCATTTGTGGTGGTTAAATAGTAAATATTAACAATCAATTACAGTAATTATGATACATACAAAAAATGTAATAAACAAATATAAAGATTAGTCATTATATTTCTGGTAGAGGTATTTTTTTATTTAAATTTGATGTACAAAAATAGCTTATGCCTGAAAGTAATTTTTTACAGTTAATTATAAGTTATTATTAATTAATTGAATTTCTTATAGTAGACTTAGAGCAGTGGTGTTTTGTGGGTTGCGCACATTGTACCTTACATTTTAATTTATTCTATTTAAAATTGTATACACAGTGTGTCCCATTCAAGATTGGCAGGCTAATTCAGGCAAATTAATATTATATATAAACAGAATTATTAATAAAATGCGTACAAACGTATAATTCCTGTTAAAGTTAAACTAAAATTTCGTTTAGTTAGTTAATAATGCATATAATAATAAAGAAATAAAAATTTAAATTTGAATATCGAATGTGTAATGAAGTAGATTGATGATATTTGTAAATAAAAAACCAATAAGTTTTAACTACACGTATTGATAATTGTCCAATGTTAAGTTATTAACTAATTTAAGGGGACGGATTAATAATGGTCAACAGGCGCTTAAAAATTTTTCTTTAAGTCCATATTTGTAACAGATTGGTGCGCTTTAACTGGTTTGTTCGGAGGAAAGATTAGGTCTTGACAATCTAATGGATGATTAGCGCGATCTGTCTTATGACATGGCGGATGTCATGTCACACTGTCACACCGCTTGGATTATCATAACTCGGACAAAAACCACGTACGCCTTCGAACTTCAAAACACAACAACTCGTTGCATTCTCCGGTCATTATTTTTCAAAGCGGCAAACATACGATTGCTCATTATGTAAAGTAATATAAATAAAAGAAGAACGTAAAAAATACGCCATCTTGATGTTACCTAGGATTAATGTACGTGTCCGCCATCTTGAAAAAAGCGCAAACGTACAAGGCAATACAATTTAATTAATGTTTTCGTTTCTTTTTATAAAGCATTCGCAGTTCCAAATATTTTGCGCTATTATACTGCTTAAATGTATATAAACAATAGGAAAATGAATTTTTGGTTTTCACAACTTTTAAATTAATTATATTTATATTAAAGCAAATAAGTTTTGTAATTATCACAAAAGTTTCTCAATATTATCCATTTATTAATATGATACTAATCAATTGTCAAATACATTATGATTATAGCGATTATGG
>NW_020438975.1:478660-481331 GCF_000699045.2 Agrilus planipennis | reverse complement strand
GACTCTATGGAAGTCAATAAGAAATAGACGAGATAGGTGATATTTGTATTGTGTTTGCCGCTTAATAACTGTGGTGTTACCATATTATTTTTTAACTCCCACACGCATTATTGAGTAAAGATTTCTGATGTTCGCGGGTCTTAATTGGAGTCCAGTTGGACTTGCATCGGATTAAGTCTACTCAGCCACATTATCGACCATGGACATCGAGTTAATTAATTGATGTTAGAATAAAATTATTGGGGCATTTTGGCACGCTTGACGAGACGTATGGGTTACCATTAGGTATTATTATTACAAACGATAGTTTTGTTATTTATTAGTAATCGAAATCATTAAGGAAGAAAGAACTCTATTCTGGACTTAATATATACAGGGTTGTCAATGGGTATAGCGTAAAAAATAGTAGTAAAAAGAAATTGTAAACAGAGTTTGTGACATTTTTATGCAAGTTTGTAAAGTTCTGTAGCATTATTCGATTTCTTTTGACTTAAAAAAATTGTCTCTGTACACGTAGACATAAAAACAGAATGATTTCTGTGGTTACACCTCTGATTTTTTTGAAATTTTAGTATGCTCTGCAATTCACTATGTTCGTGTTGTCTTTTCCTACTCCCAGCCCAGTCTAATTTACCGAAAAATGTATTTATTTGATTACCTAGGATAATTAGGTGTCGGTATTGAGAAAAGGCAACACAAACGGAGTGAATTCTTTTAATATGAACTACAACAAAATCACATCTCCTAAAATTTCAAGAAAACGGGAGTGTGGCCCCCAATGTAAACAATCACCTACCAAAGCATGTCTATTTTTAAAAAATTTTTGAAAAATTTTAACGACTCAAATTAATTTTTTTTTGATATTTTTCAATTTTATTTTGTAAACATGAAGAGGTTTTTTATTTATTTACTAAGTTTTAATTTAATTTCTCTGCCCTCTCTTAATCTTCGTTAAATTAGTCTACATGTATCCATATTTTAATGATTGTCTGCTATTAAGGTATGTGTACCCTAATTAAGCTTTGTAATTGATATAATAATTACTAAATTAATTTTCTGATATAAAAGTTGAAATAGACCAGGTTAACATTTTATTTACTTCTTTTCTTACTGTAAACAATGCAGAAATAAACTGTTTATTAATGGTTAAAGATTTAAGAAAGATTCTTGTATAAAGCTATTCAGACTATTAATAAATTTTATCATTATGAGTACAAATTCTAATTAAAGGTTGCCTTTTAACTTTAACCTGAGTTACACATTTTTTTATTTAGTGTTAATTATTATGGGCATAATTTAAAGAAAAAAGAATAAGCAAAAATCGTATATTATAAAAAATACAAAGCACATTATTTAAACGTGACTAGATAATACTATTCCCCTAAACATTTTACAAAAATAATATCATTATATCTTATGAATATTTAGTAAAAATATTTACAAAATTTTCTGATACCAATTACTATGAATTATCATAAATTGTGTACTTTATATTCTAAGAAATTGTCGTGCTTATATATAAACACCTATGACAAAACAGTATAATTGAGCATTTGTGGTGGTTAAATAGTAAATATTAACAATCAATTACAGTAATTATGATACATACAAAAAATGTAATAAACAAATATAAAGATTAGTCATTATATTTCTGGTAGAGGTATTTTTTTATTTAAATTTGATGTACAAAAATAGCTTATGCCTGAAAGTAATTTTTTACAGTTAATTATAAGTTATTATTAATTAATTGAATTTCTTATAGTAGACTTAGAGCAGTGGTGTTTTGTGGGTTGCGCACATTGTACCTTACATTTTAATTTATTCTATTTAAAATTGTATACACAGTGTGTCCCATTCAAGATTGGCAGGCTAATTCAGGCAAATTAATATTATATATAAACAGAATTATTAATAAAATGCGTACAAACGTATAATTCCTGTTAAAGTTAAACTAAAATTTCGTTTAGTTAGTTAATAATGCATATAATAATAAAGAAATAAAAATTTAAATTTGAATATCGAATGTGTAATGAAGTAGATTGATGATATTTGTAAATAAAAAACCAATAAGTTTTAACTACACGTATTGATAATTGTCCAATGTTAAGTTATTAACTAATTTAAGGGGACGGATTAATAATGGTCAACAGGCGCTTAAAAATTTTTCTTTAAGTCCATATTTGTAACAGATTGGTGCGCTTTAACTGGTTTGTTCGGAGGAAAGATTAGGTCTTGACAATCTAATGGATGATTAGCGCGATCTGTCTTATGACATGGCGGATGTCATGTCACACTGTCACACCGCTTGGATTATCATAACTCGGACAAAAACCACGTACGCCTTCGAACTTCAAAACACAACAACTCGTTGCATTCTCCGGTCATTATTTTTCAAAGCGGCAAACATACGATTGCTCATTATGTAAAGTAATATAAATAAAAGAAGAACGTAAAAAATACGCCATCTTGATGTTACCTAGGATTAATGTACGTGTCCGCCATCTTGAAAAAAGCGCAAACGTACAAGGCAATACAATTTAATTAATGTTTTCGTTTCTTTTTATAAAGCATTCGCAGTTCCAAATATTTTGCGCTATTATACTGCTTAAATGTATATAAACAATAGGAAAATGAATTTTTGGTTTTCACAACTTTTAAATTAATTATATTT
>NW_020438975.1:467354-477179 GCF_000699045.2 Agrilus planipennis | reverse complement strand
GACTCAAATTAATTTTTTTTTGATATTTTTCAATTTTATTTTGTAAACATGAAGAGGTTTTTTATTTATTTACTAAGTTTTAATTTAATTTCTCTGCCCTCTCTTAATCTTCGTTAAATTAGTCTACATGTATCCATATTTTAATGATTGTCTGCTATGAATTTTTAGTCTTCTGAGAATTTTAAAGCTATTTTTGGTTTTGCTCATGATTTGTTTATCACAACGGCTAAAAGTACGGGATTATAAAAATATTTTTGGTTGCAAGTACCATGAAGGGAGTACGCATGAACTACCTACACTTATTACAATCTAAAATTTTCGAATATCAAAAACTATCTCGTTAGGTATTTAATTACTATTAACCATTAGGTAAAAATATTTATAAAATTTACATAAAATTACAAAGTTTCGTTATTAGATTATAAATAAATAAATTCATACACTGCGAATTTTATGAAATATATTTGTATGTATAACCGAACCAATCCATTTATTATAATTTTATAATAAGAATCATCATGTCAAGTCTTACGTTACAATCACGAATAAGAAGCATTTTATATTACGCGATAGAATCAACAGTGAGGAGTAAAAATATTTACAGCCGTAGTATTAAACATTATCATCAACTAATTAGTAATTAGAATAATAAATACGTTCTCGTTATTATCATTTGTAGATCAGTAGTACGTACAATCACACAATTCTCTCACAAAACAAAAATGAGCGTACTTACTCTTTGACTTCAGTAGGTACCGTGGTGTTCATTGAAGAGTAACAGTTAGGCAACCCATTATACACAAGAAAACGAAAAGAGTTTCGTTTTTCAAAAACTGAAATAACTTATGATAAATTTGAATTAACCAAAGTATGATGAGATGGTCTGATGCTTGATAGATAATAGGTTGCCCCGTTTTTTGTACATATTTATGTGTATCAAAGCCATTTTGTTTAAATTTCATTCAGGGGTGCCATTGCTATCTTCTGTTTGGGTACCGCACGAATCTTCGGCTGAATCGGGGTGAGGTTTTTGTTCTGATTGCATTTTGCAATTGGTACATACGTCTTTGTTATTATTGCCTGTACTAAGGAACATTTTGTGACAACGTTGACACTCTTCTTGTGGATCACCTGAAAAAAAAAAACAACATAAGCAAAGGTTCTATTTAATAACAAAATGTAAATTTGTATTAGGATACTAGGAATTACTGTTTTTGTAGGTCGTAAGCAGCATAAATCAAATTAAAAGACTCGGAATCCTACGTTCAATAAAAAAGAGTGCGGAGTGATTGGGTGTACGGCTTATATTAATTTATTTTTATTAAATTTTTGACAAAACAATACTGTATGAAAATAAATTAAAGGAAAATAAAAATACTGGAATGGAAGGGAAGAAAAAGTAGGGAGAGAGCGAATATAAAGATAGGAGACGAAAAATTAGAAGAAGTGGCCGATTTTAGGTATCTGGGAAGTCAGATAAGTCAGGACGGAAGGAGTAGTAGGGATATAAATTTGAGAATAGCGTAGGGTCGATTTGCCTTCAATAAAAAAAAGTCACCTCTATGTTCGTGAAGGGTTAATTTAGAAATTCGAAAGAAGTTGTTGAAGGTGTATGTTTGGGCAAGGCGCTGTACGGGTGCGAAACATGGACAGTGGGCGCGGCGGAAAAGAAAAAGAAGCGTTCGAAATGTGGTGTTACCGGCGAATGATGAGAATACCGTGGACAGAGAAGGTTAGAAATGAAGAGATATTAGAAAGAATAGGAGAACAGAGGACTCTATGGAAGTCAATAAGAAATAGACGAGATAGGTTAGTAGGACAGAGACATATTAGAGGCAGAAACGGGAGTTAGGAGGGATAAAGGTAGACCTAGATTAGATCACTGTTCACAAATAGTTAAGGATATGGGTTGTTCTAGTTGTAAGGAAATGCGAAGATTAGCTCAGGAAAGGAAAGACTTGAGGTGTGTGTCCAACCAGTCTTAGGACTGACGACCTTACGACAATGACGAAATTTTTATACGAAATAGTTCAGTTTCTTAGCGAATATCTACCTTTTAGTTAGAGGCATATTAGAAGCAGAAACGGGATTTAAGAGGAGTAGAGGTACACCTAGAATAGATTACTTTTTAAAAATAGTTAGCGATGTGGGATGTTTTAAGTTTTAGGGAAATGCGAAGATTAGTTCAGGATAGGAACAGTGGAGATGCGTGTCCAACCAATCTTAAGATTGACGATCTTATTATTATGATATATTATTAGATGTTGATTAAATTAAATATTTATTCAATCTCTTCATTTTTCGTACGATTTTATTGAAAAAATATTGGTAATTTTGAATCAACATGTATTCGCTTTGTTGAGTAGAACCGAGGATGTTCTGAATATTTTACTACTTCCGCCTCTGCGTCTGCCTACATATTTTTATATCGGAAGCTTATTGAAATTTTTTATAGAAATGACGAGATTGAGGATGAGGGCGAATAATTGTTATTTTTTTAAATTATGTTTATACTTTCGATCTCTATTTACTACTGTTTCCGCCTCCGCAAAAAATTGTATTTACGTTTGTTTCCGCTTCTGCGTCTGGTTATAGCACTTCAGTAGTTGGTAAGTATTTCGACTATAATTTGGTCGCAGTTAATAAACGACTATGAAATTACATCTTGTGCGTGTCTTCATTACTTTTCACTTATGATTAGCTTAATTTGTGATGTTTTTGATGGGACAATCATTGAGTCAACCAATGTTGCCTTATTGAGATTCATATCATATTCTTTTCCAATAATTACTCCCATATAGACAAAAAGCGGTTACAACGTGCGTGTGTACTATGATATGAGAATGCAGGTAATAATTAGTTTCGTGATATGAGAGACCTGATGCGGTATAAATTGAGGGGAGAGACCCTGTAGGCTAGAATCGGAGACAGGACTAATGCCTAGTGACTAGACTGGTCCAGGACTAATTCCATATAACCACACGTTGGTTGGCCGGCAACGTAATTGTAACCGGCCACTTCTTTTTAAATAACCGTCATCGGAACGGTGTCATTTAATTTTCCCCTGTGTTGTCCCATTAAACTTATATTAACTTAATGCTGTGATACGGTCTCATTTCATGGCATCGGCAAAGAAACGAAATCATTTTCAGCTACAGGTCTGACGAAGGAAGCTGGCGAGCGGTCGCGCCGGTACTTGCCCATTTATGAGTCACTTGGAATCGATACACAAATAAGCTTTCAGTAGGCGTAAATTATAGTATTAATACAGATAGGACAGTAGCGTACTAAGAAATAATGTAGAAACATAACTTACCAAAAAGAAAAAATAAACCTATTGCTTTCGTTTTATAGTTAGTTTTCACATTCACTATCATCATGGGCATCTCTATCACTGTCACCAACATCAACAATTAGTTCTTCTGTTTGTCTGTCTATTACTTGCTCACTGATACCTATTTTTAAATATTTAATCTACGCCCCTGATAGGAATACTGAAGAATGAGGGCTGCAATCTTTATACCTAAAACTGCCTACTTTTGCCACCGCGCATCCACGCCATTTTAAAATTTCCGCCAGCTTCCAGCGTCAGGCCTGTACCCACTTATACATATAGTTATAAGCAGTGGCGGTTCGTGTGAGTGTTTTGCAAATGTCTACTCTAAGATATATATCGAGAGGTAATTCAATTCTACTATCGTCTATAGAGGCAAACCTGTTTACAGGACCTTCTCCCTGACTAGGGTTGCCACCTTTTCAGGCTTTACGTAAAGTATTTCTCGACTAAAAGGTTAAAAAAAATGTACTCAGCATAAAAATAAAGTATTTTAGTTTTTGTTTTTAAAAACATATTTTTTGTTACACCTAGCAGCCAGTAACAAATTGCTGTCGCTCTTAAATACATTAATAGCCTCTAAACATGGCAAACAAAGATTTAAGTAAACTAAAAGTTCATTTTTAATTAGTTTTATTGAAGCTTTATTCCTGTCGTCCCGCCACTTTGCGTTCATAACAGAGAATACTCTTTCTGTAAATGCTGAAGTGGCCAGAACGGATAGCAAAAGTGACACTACTTTGAACAGATTTGGGAAATCAGGTTGTTCCGTATATATGGCTTGCCATTTTTCTGTACAGTATTATTGATGTAAAAATACTCTGAATTTAGAATAATCGCTTACAAAATTACGATGTTTACTTAAGGCCTTAAATAAAGTATTTTTGCCATTACCATCATAGGGTCTTCAGTTCTAAGACTGATTGGACACGTACCTACACTCTTACCTAATATACGGACGAACTAATCTTCGTATTATTCTAAAACTAGAATATCCCACATCCTTAACTATTTATAATCAGTAATGTAATCTACACCACTTAACTGCTGTTTTTGCTTCTAATATGCTTCTAATTAGCCCTTCATGTCTGAGATTACGTCGCCTATTTCTTATTATGTGGTATTTATAATAAGAAACCTTACCTTCTTCCAAAAATTGAAGCAATTCGTTCAAGGTTTATGCAAAAGAAAAAAACGAAGAAAAAGATTTTGCTTCGAGGGTTTACTTTAAAGTAAAAGGTTTTATATAATTTGTATTTATAAAAAGAAGCATCTGCTCAAAAACTAAAGGATTTGTTTCTAAAAAAAGGAATCTAGGCTCACAACAACTTTTCTCGCTCTTCTTAACTTTTCAGTAGCTGCCCAGGCATCACACAGCTTGTAACGTAAAAATTTATGTATTTGTAGGACTGTTTTTGTCTAAAAATCTATCTAAAAGGACTTATGATAATATAAAGGACTGATATGGTGCATTTACGTACAAGAAAATACTACAAACCAAGACGAACACCACGAGAATCAGATTTTAAAATGTTATTTAAATTTGATTTTAACGACATATTTTGAACGCTTGTAATCTTTTCTACCGCTCTCACCACTCACGTTTCACACTCGTACAAAGACGTGCTCCAGACATATGTATACCTTTAATAGTTTCCGAAATTAATCGTTCGCTAGCATAGAAGTGACTTCTTTTTGTTAAAGGGCGACTTGAACCTGCGGTATCCTTTATAAAAATAAATTTTCAATGGAAAACACCGATTGAAAAATAAAAACGCATCAATGAGCTGGATTGGATGCAGTTCATTGGCCCGTCCAATTAGCGGTTTTTTGCTAGCAATTTTATGACTTTATGTTACATAGTTATTTAATAATGATAAAATGATATTTTGGGAAAAATTAATGTCCAATGGATAACAAAACTCGTAAAAAGGCTATTTATAAGTTTTGGTGGATGCTCCAGACACCTCCTTTGAAAGCTTCATTAGAAATAAATCATCAACAACGATATCTACCTACTAGGTCACAGAATTGTCAAAACTAAAGTATATATTTCTAAAAATACTTATTAATACCAATACTTTAAGAAAGTTTTTACTTTTAGTAGCGGTTAATATTTTAATAATTATCAAACATGAATGTAAAATAAACTTCATTTCTTACTACCTCCTCAAGTTAATGAGTAAAAATTTGTTGTTGCTGTCATACCATCGCCGGGAATCGAACCTGCTTTTGATTTATAAGTGCCCTATTTTTGGCTACTTTGGCTACGTTTAAATCAGTAGTGTACCCAGGATTGTTGTTTCAACTTCTTGACTATTTTCTATACTTGTTATGTATCACTTCCGCCTCTTTAATTCGTTATTGACCTTAGGAGGTGTATTTACCTTTATGGAAAAGAGCAAAAGCTACGTATTATGTGATTATATGGCTATTAGCCTTTTTTTCTTGTACTTTGTACATACATACAGTATTACAGTTGTATGTGCTTCATTCATGAATCGATAATGATACGTTGTTTTTCTTTCCTGTTTTCTCTCGGGTTTTTCTTTTTTTCTTTATTTAGTTTCCTATATCTGGGGAAATTATACGGATTCTTCGAATGCTGTAATTCACACTATAGCCATATCCATATTTTAATGCAACTCTGCGTTTTACACACGCAACGACCGGTAATTACCACCGCGTTCGTGTGTTTTTACAACTAGTTTGAATAATGTTCTAATTAACCGGTTAGTTGCTTCTGATGACTCCGAAAGAACGTCGTTTATTAAAACAGAATTTGCCCTCAGGACACGGGTGAGATCTAGATAGGTAAAAACATATAATACTTTCGTTCTTTTTTTTTCTTTTCCTTGTATCCAGAGGCGGCGCGGCGTTCCAAATGGGAGTTATTATTAATGTTATAGTTAAATTATTAGTTTCGGTATATTTATGAGTTAAACTATTTAAAGCATCTTTAATATATACTTTTCTTGAAATAAAACATTTTTAATATTTGAAATTGTCAGTATGATTTACTAGATTTTAACGCTAAATATATAAAAAAAAGAAATTTTACCACTATTTCAAAAAAGGGATATAACACATGGTTGAAATATAGTCAAACTAATTTTCTTTTTTCGATATTTTTTACTTCCTTCAAGTACCTTGCACGTTTTCTTCACTAAAAGGGTTAATTTATGCGTTGAAAGAAGGGTAATTTCTTCAGTTTTCATAATTGTCACAGCTATCGACACCAATGTTTTTATAAATCATGATAAGCCCGCATTTATGACAGAAAATTTCAGTATTTAAGACAATTATTATGTCGGTAAAAAAAAAATGTCAGTATCTAGCAAGGAGGATTTAGAGGAACCTTTAAATAAAATTGACAAAGTAGTACTGTATGAAAATAAATAAAAGTAAAACAAAAATACTGGTATGGAAGGGAAGAAAAAGTAGGAAAAGAGCGAAATATAAAGATAGGAGACGAAAAATTATAAGAGGTGCCTGACTGACTAGTTATCCAGGAAGTCAGAATGGAAGGAGTAGTAAGGATATAAAGCAGAGAAGCGCAGGGTCGAGTCGTCTTCAATAAAAATAAGTCACTTCCATGCTCGCGTACGGTTAATTTAGAAATTCGAAAAAGGTTGTTAAAGGTGTATGTTTGGAGTGTGGCGCTCTACGGGTATGTACGAAACATGGACGTTGGGCACTTCGGAAAAGAAAAAGAAGCGTTCGACACGTGGTGTTACCGACGAATGATGAGGATACCGTGGATAGAGGAGGTTAGAAATGAAGAGATATTATAAAGAATAAGAGAACAGAGGACTCTATGGAAGTCAATAAGAAATAGGCAAGATAGGTTGGTAGGACGCCTTCTCAGGCATGAAGGTGTAGTCGGAGATATATTAGAGGCAGAAACGGGAGTTAGGAGGGGTAGAGGTAGACCTAGATTAGATTACTGTTTGCAAATAGTTAAGGATATGGGTAAGGAAAGAGTGGAGGTGCATGACCTTACGATGATGATGATCTAATTGAATGAGCAAGACCAAAACCAATATTAAGACTGGGATAGTCTTAGTCTTGCTCTCATCATTACTTTTCTGGTGAAAGGTGGAATTGGGTGCGCCTGGAACTCAAGAATATTTTTACAACGCTTTTGACACTAAGAAATCTCAAAAAGTCTTTTGACAGAGTTATAGGATTTTGGTTCATCATTGACATCATCAAATGTCTTTGGATCTTCAGCTAATCTTGTTCTAGAAAACAACACAAATGGTGCGGTAAATAAAAATTTTATTCGATTATGGTAACGTGCCTATCACGTTGAGGTTAGCTACGCCGGGATTCGTTTTAGCAACTAGATATCCATATATTTAAAATGGACCTTGTTGGAGCATACGTAATCCTGAAATGTAGCATCGTCATTTGTGGTGTTTCCTAAAACGCGCTGTGAAGACAGCAGGTAAAAGTTGGTCTTTCTCCTGTCGGAGCTGTCTGCGACGCGCTGATGAGATCCAAAAAGATCGAAATCGCGATCCGCGTCTGGCAGTTTCGACAGAATACAGACCACTTCGAATTATTTTATTTAATCTTGTTCTGTTTCTAATTATGTCTCTAGTCCTTCATGTTTGACAAGATGTCCTATCGCCCTGTCTCGCCTGTTACTTCTTCATTTCCACAGCAGATTTCGAACACAAAAGTGCTACATCATCTGATTTTCGTACAATCACCAACAAAAATTTTATATCTTTCCTTCTATCATGCATTGCAAAATATATATGTTTTCCGAATTGTCAAGGTACGTCATACTTATACAAGTTTATTTGTGCGTCAACTGCACGCCATATTAGACGCATTCGTACTTACCTTGTTAATCGGGATCGCGATAAGCGGATGGCAGTGCGGATAACGACAGTTTGCATGAACATTCCAGTTTTCCAGAAAATGTCCATAATCAATCGTAATTACATCGAGAATGTATTAATCGACGATAAGTCCTGACGATAGGAATAGATTGGTAACTATACACGATACCAGCTGCTGATGTTGCAGCAATAGCAGCCTCCGCGTCTGCATTTGTGCTTCTAAATTATGTTTACTTGGGCCGTTTCCTGCCGTGACGGACAGGGGCGGCGCGACAAGACTCGGATAAAGGCGCACGCTACATACTAATTCACGATTTGTATCGGTTCTTAGTTAAGATGTCGACCAATTATAATGTAAATAATCGTTACTGATAAAATATCGTTGTTGTACATAGGGTAGATACTGATAATAATCTGTCCATAACATAGAGACTAAAGCCGTGCAGGAAGATAAAGTCGATTGTATAATCTACTTTATTTTACAGGATATTAATATGACTATTTCTGTCTTTTACATGCAGAATGTTAAGGTAACGAGTTATCAAAACATTTTGAAATATTAAAATAATTCGAAGTGGTCTGTATTCTGTAGAAACTGCCTGACGCGGATCGCGATTTCGATCTTTTTGTATCTCATCAGCGCGTCGCAGGCAGCTCCGACAGAACACAGACCAACTTTTACCTGCTGTCTTAACAGTGCGTTTTAGAAAATACTACAAATGGCGCAGTAAACGCCATCTGTAGCACGATGCTACATTTTAGGATTACGTATGCTCCAACAAGGTCCACTTGTGTGGATATCTACTTGCTGAAAACGAATCCCGGCGTAGCCAACCTCAACGTGATAGGCACGTTAGCTTAATCGAATAAAATAATTCGAAGTGGTCTGTATTCTGTTAAATATAATATAAATAATATAAAACGCATTTTGAAATATTCTTGATCTGTGGGTTGCGTGTGGATTTTTGTAATTACTTATTACTTATTAATTAATCTTCTTCTCATTCTTTAAATTCAAATTTTTCTGTTCTCTTGTATAATACACTTTAGAATATAATAAACTAACCTTAAATTATTTATCTATGTATATGAAAATGCCATACCTTCGTGCGTCTTCATATGGGCCCTCAAGTTGCATGCAAGAGCGAATTTCTTGTTACAAAGGTCGCAAGCGTGAGGCTTATCACCTGAAACAAAAAATGTTTAAGTATAATTTTGTGCATACTATTAACAGAAATGAATAGAAGTTGTCAGTTCTAACGTAGGACAAAAAGAAAACGTAATGTATGGCGTAAAATATGAGCTTTGTACAATTAGGACATAAAATGCATCATCCGCCATTTTGGATCCAACATCCAACCAAAAGAAATGATGGCGGCAACAGCCCGTCAGTTCAGACTCAGCTGGTTTTAAAAGTGTCTCCAATTGAAACAAAAACCCAAACCGTACTCATCTATTTAATGCCATGGTATACGAGGGTGGATTGATAAGTTTCCGGCCTGACCAAGAAAAACAAGGTTTTTAAAAATTTTTTTTTTTTATTTCTCAACATAATCTCCTCCAAGGCTGATACATTTCTCATAGCGGTGTTCCAGTCTATTAATGCCATCTCTATAGACTGATTCGTCAAGCTCCTCA
>NW_020438975.1:464332-466866 GCF_000699045.2 Agrilus planipennis | reverse complement strand
CAACCTGGGCGAAACGTTGGCTGTGGTTATTTAAATAAAATAATTTTAACCCCAGGGCCCTAGCGAAGTATTCTATTGGGGGGGGGGCAACCGATTAACCCACTGTTGTAATTTAATTTTCCAACTAACGTTTTACACACAAATGTTCAAAATTATGCATTTATAAATAAAATATAATTACAAAAAATTAATATTAAATCGATTTAATTTCATTCCACTACATATTACCTCAAGTTTATCAAGGCAAAGATCTTTTTCGCTTTTTATCGTCATTAGGGCATCCTGCCTCTCCTCTTTAATAGTGGACCTGGTCGAATTTTTAACTAATTTAAGTAAGCTAATTTTTCTTTTGTTCAAAGCCACCGAAAATTTCGCTGTAAATATTAGCTGACAAAGACGATAAGTTTCTTCAATAGCTACTTTATATTTAACACCTACCTTCATGATGTTTTACGTAAAAGTTTCACTTGTCTTTTTGTCTAAAGGGTTTGTGAGAATGATTAAGATTGGATTAAAACGTTCTAAAACCATTTTGAGTTCATGTTGTAAAAAGTTTGTAATTTTATCTTTAACGCTTAGCTTCGTTGGATTCACAGTTATCAATATTTGTCGAAATTATTCGTGTTTTCGGTGATGTATTTGAAAATTCTGTTCTGGATTGATTTTAACTTTTCTAACAAAAATTTTGACACTTCATTTTCCATTGGTTTATTGAAATTAGGGATTCTCTGGTTCTAATAATGTTTATTACATCTACAATGCTCAAGTCTTCCTTTCCTTTTTATCACGTTTTTACAAGGCGCTTATACTAGCCGTCTTTTGGGATATTTGACTCGAAATATTGACCAAGCAGCATGCCTTAGAGGTTTAGATCATTGCTTAGCATTCGGGAGCACGCCGGCTCCATTCCGGGTTCGTCTGCCTTGGTCCAAGTTTTTCTGTGGTTTCTTTGGATCACTTAGGCGAATGCTGGGGCAGTAATATTTCACAGATAATCTTTCATTCACTTCTGTCTTCATTTCGTCCGTCTCATCTTTCTCACCCAAACTACCACCCAGCTATTCCCACGATTCCTGGAAGGAGGCGAAAGGGGGTCTTCCGCCCTACCTTCCGTCGTAGTCCGGAGGGACTGCCCGCCTCTGGTGGGAATGAAACACCCAAAAGTATTTGTTTTTTTTTTCGAAATAGTAACCAGAAGTCCGATTTCTTATTGATACTGTAATAAGGGTAACCTTTGCTACCACCTTCAGTGAACATCGAACTAAAGACTGATATTTTTATGACCTTTTTATAATCTTATTACAGCCCATATACACGAATACTCGAGCAGTTTTACCTACAGGCGTTTTTATACGAAATTATGAAAGAAGTCTATCTCCAACATATTTCCTAATTAATAGCACAAATTGAAAAAGCCAACTGAAGAAAATATTGGGGACAGGGAGCATCACCCGGCATCCCCCCTTTGGCCAGGGCCTTGAATACATATATCAGAAGGGAATTGAGTGTTTTACTGATGTAATTACTTTTCAGTTTGTTTAGTGCTGACTGTCGATGATATAAAGAGATTCTCAAACGTTTTACAGTAAGTATAATGTTTTCTAAAAACAGCAGTGCTCTGAATTGATCAAGCAAAAGAAGAAGTAAACATCTGATAGGAATATCAATATTCCTGTCAAAACAAATTGACATTAGTTACCACCCACCGATCAAGAATTGATTTCTAAATGGATTTATAGCGTCCCTAATGAATCGGACGGACGGAGTGCAAGTAACAGCACAAAGACTTTTAGAGTTGCTTCGTTATTGCAACTGTGTATTAATTAATTGAAGTGTATATCACATTAATTTATACTTAACATTATTTAATGACATTAGTTATACGTTACATGTATTAAAAGTGAGAACCATTTTAATAATGTTGCCGTGGAATAACATTTACGCGCCGTACCAACACCATAAATAAAACACCTGCTCGAAAGACGAACAATTCGAAATATGAATAATGAATTGAACGGAGCTTCATGTAATATTAATCGATCGCAATATGATGATAGACAGTAATCGTTCGTATCGACGACATCGATTGCATTACAACGTACGAAAAACACATATAAATGTGAAAACAAAAATGCCACCGGTAATTTGACGTTAAATCCACAGGATGTAATATGTTGCGATGGTCAGCGGACATGACAATTAAAATCGCCCATAAGGAATTCTAGTTTCTGTATAATTATCGTTTCTTTCCAATTTAATGGAAGTCAAAAAAAAATAAATAAAATTAAGGATATATTTAAATGATAGGTACTTATACTGGGTTAGTCACAATCTATTATGTCTGATAAGGATAAGTCCACAGGACCCAAAATGGTGGATGATAATACATATTTATTTAAATTTAATTTAAATACTCTTTTGTTTACTTTCGGGAACCTTGTGGAAACATCCGGATAGTTTACTTTTTCTTTGAACTGTTTAACTGCTTTCCCGGAACGTAGTTACGACACACACATTTACAAATACGGCGCACT
>NW_020438975.1:373686-463986 GCF_000699045.2 Agrilus planipennis | reverse complement strand
CCGATTTGGCTAATTTTGGTCTTGAATTATTTATGGAAGTCCAGAGAAGGTTTAAAAGGTGAATAAATATGAAAGTTGTTAACTATCTTTCAGCTTATTTGTCACAAATTAATTTTTTTTTATTAATTATGGATTCCTTTTGTTTGTTTTAAGTTTATTTTATACAAAAGTTTAGGTCTTTTATTTATCGATTGAGGCATTACGAAGTCTGCCGGGTCAGCTAGTAATTAATAAAAATTAAATGAAGCAAAAAAACAGTCGGATTAAACTAAGTCATATTATTTACAAAGAGTAATATCTAAATAAAATGCAGGGTATACTTTTTGTAAAATTAGTTGGAGAAAAAGAATTGAAACATTTCAAAGAAATTTTTAAAGTGAAAACAAAAACTACTTACTACATTTGTTGTTTCACATCAAGGAATGCAATTTATATTCTGTCTCATTTTCGTTATATTTTTAATTTGAAAATTGATTTATCGAATGACTAACAACAAATATCCTATTGTTACAGGGACAAGATATTTTCATCCCCAGCCTTGTAACAGTTGCTGTATGAAAAAAGACATTAAAAAGGTAGGTGAAATTGTTAAAATAATTAAATGTTTTTGTCGTTGCTCTTGTGTAAGATAAAATAATAATTTATAAACACAGGAATTACCCTCAAAGATAAAGTAATATCTATGTTAAAGGGGTACGTGATTTTATTATTGCACATGCGAAACTAATTGTTTGGCTCTAATAAATTTCTGAAAAGGGAATGATATATGGTAGTGGATTTACCACATTAAATTCTTGTGACCTGAACGCCATTCTAGATACTAAGAAGTTAATACAAGTACAAATATAATAAACAATATTTTCATGTGAAATTAACTTCACTAACAGGAAATTACTACATGGTACAAGGTGATATAAAATTAAGTTTTATCTTTGCAAAAGTTGACATAATCGATCTAACCAAACAAAAAACTAGAGAATCATTAAAGAAATCGGGTAATGGGTGATACAAAACAATTACTGAAATAAATAAATAAATAACAATCAATAATCAGAAGTGCTTGTAAAAATTATAAAATTATTTGAATACTTGAATATAGTGTGTATTGTTCTGACCATTTTTAATTGCATATGTTATTATGAAACGAATTATTTTAAAAAGGTCCAATATAGATTACACTGATCGCACACAAACACACTCGTGCTCGCTACACTATTATTCGGTTATTTTTTTTCACTTTATCTGTACTACTCATAAAGCATTTCCTAACTTAAGTAGGGCAATTTTAAAACTACAGTCCGAAGCTGAAACAAGAAAGAAGATACATCCATTCTCACAGATAATTTACTGCGGTCTTTGTCAGTTGTGATCGTCCCAACTATATTAATACTCGTTCAATTTTTTTTTAAATATAGAAAACTATCTTCTCTTTATCTAACAATTTTTGTTTTCAACTGGTTAATTTGTAAAAAGCAATTAGACACCCTTAGTTAATTCACGAAACAGTAGGGCGTTAACAAATTGATCAAGAGACCATAAAGAACATGTCTTAATAATAATTGATCCAATCAGAAGACATTATATATAAGTAGTTTGTTCGTTGACCTTGTTGCACCCGTGCAGAATTTTGCGACAAATCCGTACTGCATTGGCAGATGCGGTCTTTGGTCGCGAAAGCTCGTGGGGTGTATGGCATGGCGAGGGGTAAGGGGGCGGCTTGTGTATAGTCGCGATGTATTTATCTGTTTCGTCTGCAAGTTGGACAGTGGGCCGGTTTTGTGAGGGCCGAAAAACTGCCCGACTTTCCGGCCATCCTTTTCAACACTATGAAATATTTATGCTATGCCTCTTGCGGATCTTATCTAGCTGCAAAAAGTCTTTCAGACACCATTAATTTCGGATTCTGTACGTGCCTCTTCGATCTTCGTAATCAATATTTACCACGTAACCTCTTCACTCTCTCTCTCTCTACTCTATTCTGCTTTTGGTGGTAGCGGTCTTTGTACCGTTTTCTTTCTAATAAATAATAGAAAGTGGTTTTCTTTTGACAAAGAAAACAAAAATAGAAATTTTAAGTTGGGAAGAATACAATTCTAAACTGATTCAGGTAAAAACGATTTTACTGACATTTCGCCAACGTTTTGCTTCGATGGAGAATTCCTCAAAGCAATAATTTTTTGACATACTGTGAATAATAATTGTAAATTTTTTTGATCCCGTACCCATGAAAATGTACTTNCGACAAAAATCTATTTTGCATTTTACAAATAGAAAATACGTTTGGAATAGTATTTTAAATAAAATACAAAATGCTTTTTTCATAAAAGTATTTAAATGCAAAAGAAATTTCATGTTGTATATTTACATTTTAAATGCATGTATTTCAAATAAATCACATCTCTGATGATACATTATAAATTAATTTTTCTAGAACATCATTTGCTAACTAGTACATGTTTAGGGGTTTACAACCCCAAGTTATGTGTCTTCACAGCGGGGTGTAATAAGTAGTAATTCCTAAATGACATTTAAATAATACAGGTTTAAGGTTTTAATTACCCCTACACCCTAAATCGTGACACGTACTTACCAAGTCTTTGCATTATATACAACATGAACGTATATACATATACACAAATACATATTACACTTGTGTTTAAATTTAAAAACCACCCCCTACCCTCCCAGGTTCACTGATAGCCAGCGGATATAAATAAATATGACCAGTTGGTAATTTTCTAATCAATTTACTGACGCCAGTGGACAAACATAATATTTTTGAGATATATTTAAATAAAGCCGGTAAAAGTAATAAATAAATTACAAGTGTGCGTGTGTGTGTGTTTACGTGCTATTAGTGTTTCATTGTATCGATAAAAGCCAAAATGGATCACGATCAGCGATGGACATGCAACATTAAGAAAGTAAGTAAACTAATATATATTTGCATTTTTGATAATAAAATTTGTTTGTTATTGTTTAATTATGATAAAATAATAATAGTACGTACTAACGAGTAGCGTAAGGCGTCGTACTGCTCATATTTGCAAAAGAACGTCTGTTTTGCTATCATTGAAAGTATTTCGTGAATTTATTTCTACGTGTCGTTGTATCGTAGTGGGTACTGTCGACGTTATGTAATTGTTCTTTTGTGTTTATTTTTTAGTGGATTAACGAAACCAACTGTGATTCAAAGAGATCGCGCATTTTGAAGAAACTGATTCATACTTTTGAAAGACAGAGTGGGCTTCAAAAAATTGGTAAGTCTTTTTACGAATTATCTAAATCAATGACCATGATACGAATGAAATATTTGAATTTTTGATGTAATCATAAATTTGTGTACTACTTATTTTTGTTTGTGTTTGACACTCCCATTTAATTTCAATCATTTAAGTACAGTTTACTTGCGATACATAATACATCCTTTTTTCTTTTTCAATTTTCTCAGTTTTGATACTAATATCCATATGTGTACCGTAAGTAGTTAATGGATTTTAAGGTAATGAATTTTTAATGGTTAATAATATTATCAGCTAATTTTGTGCTAATCTTTTACTTTGATAATTAAAATGCCATTTTATTAATTAATAAATATCCTTTGCTAATGACTCTGCAGCATCTGATCCTGAGCACATTTATTGTTGGTTTCTTTATTACATATTTAAAAGATTAATGATGAAAGTACATAAAATTTGATTAATTAATTTTCATTTAAAATCATCATAAGGTCGTCAGTCCTAAGACATTCATCTCCACTCTTTCTTATTTTGAGATAATCTTCTTCGCATTTCCCTAAAACTTAGTTCCTATTTCTGCTTATATTATGTTTTTCATGTCTGAGACTGTAAATTTATTTGAACTAAAATAGGATTATCTTCAATTGGATTATTTATTCAAACACCAGTATAAAAAACAGTTGGTTAGTACTGATGGTTTACTGTTTTAGATGAAAATATTAGAAGAAATGCAACCTCTACTCCTTTGAGAGCAAAACTGTACACCCTTCAATCTCCGGAAAAACCGAGAATTGTCGCCGTCCATCCAAAAACTAACACTGGTTTAAATTCTTCCAATCATTCTTCTGTTTCGTACGGTGATTTCTTATCAACAGCTAGCGAACATCCAAGCTATGACAGTCCCATTATTTTTGACGAAGAAACAAACTTTTATACAGCCATTGAGGACTTAAACGAATCAAACCAGGAAAGAACATATTATAACGTTAGCGAATTTTTGGTTGAACAGCAGAAAGACAATTTCATGAGACACTCAACTTTATCAAAGTCGTGTCGGCCGAACGTTTCTAACAAGAAATCCAACTTCATTCGTAGAAATTCTTTACGAAGTACAAAACGCGAAATAACAAAGAAATTTGTCGTAAATTTGTACGAAAGCAGAATGCCAGAAGTTAACAATAATGCTATGGAAGACGAAGATGCTATTTATTCTGTACCCATGAAAAATAATAAGGGCGCGAATGACACTGAGGATAATAACGAAGGTGTAATCGTTTCTCCTAAAAGATGTCAAAATAAAGTCCGCGATGACAGGTTACCGGTGAAAACTTTTGACGAAAATTTCAATAAGGAAATCTTGTGTCGAGAAATTCAGGAAAATAATGAAGTTAACGTAAGTCAATAGGTTTTTCTTTTTATATTTGGGTATTTTATTTAATCCCTTTCTGTTTTCTAGGAATATGCAGTTTTGGACATTACTGCGTCAACAGATTCGGGATTTTCGGAAAACGGCAGCCACAAGAACAACCCCGATCTTTTCCCAGAACTTAAGCAAAAGGCAGACGTTCAGGGTCATATAATGAAACAAGCATCTTCGGCATTGAAAATCCTGAGGAAAAAGAACAATCACCAGCCAGCTCCTGGCGAACTTGTTGCCGAAAAAATACTCCTCATCTCTAGTAAGTTATTGCTTGATGAATAAAAGTCGTATTTGTACTTATGAATACCTTATTTTAGGTTATACTCATGAGGCCATTTTGCAAGAGATTCGCCAGAATCAATACGAGAATGTGACACAAAATGAGGATCGTCACACGGCATCATTGTCAATATCTGGATTGAACTTCAATCTGGAAAATAACGCCATCGACGACAGTCACAACTTTTACTTCGTTTGTATTTGTTCGCAAGGGTCGACCGTTTACGCCACCGAAACGGTGGAGGCGCAACCTGGACAAAAGTCGATCACATTCCGACAAACGTTCGCTTTCGATGGTCTCAATACCGAGTTTATACTGAAAGTGAACGTTTACTTGTTTAAATTGAAGAAGAGTTACGGAAAATTCGGTTTCAATGTAAGTAATTAATTGTTTTAAAGCTGTTTGAATCACTAAAGATCATTATCATTACAAGTCGTAATAAAGTGTTCAATATTTCATTAACGCTGCATCGTAGGAAAAAAATGTTAAGGAACTTTTTGATAGACAATTAAATTGTCTACCTTTTCTCTTTGAGACTTTTCTCTCTAAAATTAATACTTAAGAAAATACATTATACCATCAATGTGAACCGAGCGTCCCATAATTAAGTACCCAAAATATTTCGTAAACGATTAATCCTGCAATAAAAATTGTTAGGATCTTTTTGAAAGACAATTATTTTCTCTTTCCTTTTTATATAGAAGTTTTTTCTCTAAAATTATAACGCGTCACAAGCAATTTTTGCGAGTGGCGGGGCAGTAATTTCTACAATATTGATTTTATAAGAAAAAATTATAAACAAAAAAGAAAGCAAATGTAATTGTCTATCAGAAAGATTCTATACACTTTTATTGTAGGTTGCGCCGTTTACGAGATTTTCTGCAAAATGTGGTGATCGAAACACATGACAATTTTATAATCACTATCCCATACATACTATATAACATTATATTAATATTTTCCTATTTTAGAAAGTTCGATCGTGCTGTACGCCCCCTCGACGTGTCCTTTACAAGGACTCGTATTCCTACAACATTGTGGAGACTGAAATTCCATCGTCCTCGTTCGTATGTTGCGGAAGTCTTCAGGTGCAAATTGGTGACTTAAAAAAGGGCGTATGGAAATTGGACAAACTGCCAAGAAGTTCGCCTTTGACCGGAACGACTGACCTCAAATTTACAATCACCAAGATGGACATCAGCGCAAACCGCAGCGGTTTCTTAACCGTGGGAACCCTAAAGAACAATAATATAGTGTGGAACAGAATGTGGTGCAAGATAAAGGGACACAACCTAAAGTTCTGGAATTATCCTACAGATGAACACATTAATCCTCCGGTTATCGCTTTGGATATGAGGAAAATCCTGACGAATCCTGTGGACTATGCGAACAGATGCGAGTGTCCGAGACCGAGGACTCTGCATTTGGAGGTTGAAGATGAAAAGTTGACGTACAAAACATCGACGATTTCGACGCCTCTGGTGAAAAACAACATGCACATGGGATACTACAAGATGGTGGAGTATTATTTATCTGCGGATACCCAAGCGGACATAGAGGGTTGGAAAGAAAAATTGAACTCCGTAATAAAGTTTCTGAAACTGTGGAATACGACAGAAAAAAATACATATTTGTGAGAACATTCATCTGCAAATAATTTGCAATTGTGATAACGTTTAGCTTTTGTGAAAATAATTGGTGCGTATGTAAGTATTTAATTTCTTTTAATTTTAATGATATATATTATAAGCTTTTTGTAATTTGTACTGACAATGTTTCGTATCTATTTTTAGTACGTAAGTTTGTAAATATTTCTATTACATGCATTCGTTTTGGGTAATGTGCAATAAATGTTTAATAAATCGAAACTACCGTTTTTTCGTTCGGCTTGGCAACTGTGCGCTTCATTAATGTATATGGGTTACGCCGTGTTACTTACTGCGTCTGCGCTAATCGTTAAAGGCAGTGCTACGAGCCAATCACGTTCCCGCAGTTCATTTGACGTTTGGCAGCTTGCCAAATCTTTGCAACATTTATTTTTTGTTTTTTAATTACATCAATGGCTAGGTAATAATAAATAGTGATAAGTAACATGTTATAGGACCTTCTGGAAGGTAAATCTAAAGTGGTATCATAATGCAAGGGTCATTATCTGTGTTATTTGAACGTATACGATATATTTTACATTTAAAATACTTCAATCCTGCATTTTTCTATTTTATTTTTTATTAATTTTTATACTGCAAAAGTCAAACATTTCCAAAAATCATCTTTTCTATCAATCCAAAGTTTAAGAAAACTCAAACAATGAGAATAAGATAGAGTATTATTGTCGTGCGAGGTATCATAACCTAAATGTAACGTCATATTGGGTTTATATGTCCAAACTGTACATTAATTAATAACAATAGTACAATTGATGATTTTCGACAAAGTGCAAAAATACTGTTATGCAGTAATTTTTTATTATGTGTATATCCATATGTATGTGTATATTTAAACGTGTGTACCTTTCGTTAAAAATATTCCCGTCCAATATTCCACTCGCGTAAGGTTTCGATATCGATAACAGGCGATCAATTTCAGTCGAGATATCGCATGACCTCCAATTAATCTGATCGAAGAAATCTTCCTCTCGACCGTTCACATCGACCGGTGATGACTTATTTTTTTTTTTTTCGTTTCGTTTGGTTGTTTTAATTCAAAAACAGGATCCTCGATCATTTACGGTATCCTACGGTGACAACTTTGCATAATGCGACGATATGATGGAAAGTAATGTGCAGTCAACGAAGATGGATTATTACAGCCCGTTCTAGACATGTACAGGGTGTTCTAAAACCGACTGTACCAATTTTAATAATTGTTCTAATAATACGTATTGGGGACGTACTATATATACGTCATCCCAAGAAAAGTAGGCCGCGGCTATTGACAAATTAGATCTAAACAACAATGGTAAGTAGAAATGCGTTTAAGGAAATCGTAAAGTTTATGTTACAAATATCTACATAAGTACATATATTCGAAAGTGTTATGTGTAATAGAGAAATTCACGGTGGAATAATGGCAACCATTTGGTAGATATCAAAGGCGGCTCTACCTATTGCTACTTCGATTATAAAAATCCACTTGCGCATAAATAAAATCGAACAAGTATGCACACGGCAGCGTGAATGAATATTACAATGTGTGTAATGTTTCTGTCGGGAGCAAGGAGCAAACCAAGTTGGACATGAATTGTAAACTGAATTTTTATAGCCACATTACAATCGCTATTTATGAGATACAAAAAATGGAACTACGAAATGAAAAAATGGCATATGTGTATGTTTTACCAAATGCTTTAGGTATCTGTCAATTTTTTAGTTTACTGCACGAATAATTATAATAATAACAACAATTATAACAACAAAAGTCATTAAATAGAAATTTATTACTTTAACTAACACTTCTTTTAATTTTCCTACTACGGTCCTGCCTGTATTTGTCCTGTATATGGCTGTGATAGACCAATAAACGTTTTGTAATATGTTTATTTATATGCAATAAATGTACGCGCAACAATTTTATAAAATATTTGCATAATACGTATGCTACCCATTCCTTACAATTTTTTCTTATATGTTCATCAGTATGGATAATAATAGTCCAATAATTATTAATTAATTGATTGTTAAAATTAAAATATTTTATACATTTTATTTGCATATACATCCTCATTATCATGTGACGTCATGCTAGAGTTGTAACAAGGCGGTAGCTACTGCACGAAGCTAAACGAGAAAATCGTGGAAAACGCCGACTTGACGATGATTATTAGTGAGTTTTATAATTAAAAAAGGACTAAAATAAGGGTCATTTCGTCGTTCTACGGCCTTTTTGTGCAAAAGAGGGTTAATAAGTATCGTACTAAGTGGTAATGCAGGTATAATAATATGTAATATGTTAATTAAAAAGGGTTAATTGATTTGAACATAGTGGCCCTTGCAAGCGGCCTGTGCCAAAAAATCTCCGCAAAATTGGTGCACACGGATGTTGGTTTTGCTCATTGTGGATGATGTAGTGATTTAGTGTGGATGTACGCCTGAGTGAAGTGAATATATTTGTAATTATTATTCAAATTAATATTTGCAGGTATACCTATTCACTTTATTAATGTATTAGCTATATGTTGAAATCATTTTTTGGTGAAATTAAATAGGTATTAATATAATAAAGTAGACGATTTATTTCGAACGGTATTGTTAGGTTAGCTTTGGAATATTCTAGTAGCCTACTGATTCCCTTTTTTACTCTTTATACATACATGTATTATTACAATGTAAATATTGTTTCAGATGTTGAGGAGGTCCAGGAGTTTTTGTCGTTTAAGGACTTGCAGGACTCTCGTCATTAGGAAGGCAACGAGTTGGTAAGTTTTTAATTCCTAATATGTCATTGTTTGTATTTTTACATTTTTTAAATAAATTCCTTGTTTCTGAATACCTGGTACAGACAATAAAGGTATTTCTTATTTTAAAAGAGTATGGACAGGATTCTAACAGGCAAGATAATTGTTAGATTATTTATCATTTTCTGTCTAGATTGATGCATCGATTAAATTATCGATTATTATTTATCGATTAACTTGTTACTCTTCACCAGCGATGCAAAATGTAAAAGTATTAGTAAACATGCTTTTAGCAGTAAATATGGTTATAAGCTGTAAGGGACATTAATATTACAACAGTGAAACAATTTGTCAGAAGGTCTAAAGGTTACTTATAGGGTGCGAAACCATCCAGTATTGAATTTTACTATTTTCCAGGAAAAGTTGTTCTTGCCGCACAATTACTTTTTATATCTTATATCAAAAGAGATTTTAGGTAGGAAAATGCCTAAAAAGCGATTTGGCAGCGGGTCTGAGGATTATCGATAGGGTGCGAAACCCCTAAACATTAAATTACTACATTTCAGTGAAGATAATGTTCCACAATAATTTTTCGCATGTTAGCTTTTAATACCGTTTAAGGTAGGATTATGCCCATGAGATAGTTTGTCAGTTGGTCCAAGGGTTAGTTATGGGGTGCTATATGGACCCACCCTTCAACATTAAGTTGTTTTTTTACAGGGGAAGTTGTTCTTGTACAACTTTCATTTTTTGTATCTAATCTCTAATAGTCGTTCTTAATACGACGATGCCTATCAGAGAGTTTGTCAGCGGGTCGAAGGGTTATTTAAAGGGTGTGTAACCCCTCAGTATAAAGTTAGTAGATTTCAGTGGTTGTTTTTCTTGTCCCACAATAATTTCTTGTATGTTAGCTTTAGATATCATTCAAAATAGGATTATGCCTACGAGATAGTTTGTCAGCCGGTTTAAGGGTTAGTTATGGGGGACTATAAGTGCCTACTGTTCAATATTAAGTTATTGTTCGTCTCCCACATTTATTTTTTATATCTACTCTCCATCAGCCATTCTAAATACGATAATGTCTATTAAAAAGCTCGTCAGCGGGTCTGAGGGTTATTTAAAAGGTATACAACCCCTTAGTAGAAATTTTTTATATTTTAGTGGATGGTTTTCTTGCCTCACAATAATTTCTTGTATGTTAGCTTATTATATCATTTAAAATAGGATTATGCCTACGAGATAGTTTGTCAGCCGGTCTAAGGGTGAGTTATGGGGTGCTATAAATGCGCACTCTTCAATATTAAATTATTGTTTTACAAGGAAAGTTATTCTTGTCTCCCATTTATTTTTTGTATCTACTCTCTAACAGTCATTTTAAATACGATAATTCCTATTAGAGAGTTTGTCAGCGGGTCTGAGGGTTATTTAAAGGGTGTGTAACCCCTCAGTATAAAGTAGTAGAATTCAGTGGTTCTTCTTCTTGTCCCACAATAATTTCTTGTATGTTAGCTTTAGATATCATTCAAAATAGGATTATGCCTACGAGATAGTTTGCCAGCCGGTTTAAGGGTTAGTTATGGGGGACTATAAGTGCCTAGTGTTCAATATTAAGTTATTGTTCTTCTCCCACATTTATTTTTTATATCTACTCTCCATCAGCCATTCTAAATACGATAATGTCTATTAAAAAGCTCGTCAGCGGGTCTGAGGGTTATTTAAAAGGTATACAACCCCTTAGTAGAAATTTTTTATATTTTAGTGGATGGTTTTCTTGCCTCACAATAATTTCTTGTATGTTAGCTTATTATATCATTTAAAATAGGATTATGCCTACGAGATAGTTTGTCAGCCGGTCTAAGGGTGAGTTATGGGGTGCTATAAATGCGCACTCTTCAATATTAAATTATTGTTTTACAAGGAAAGTTATTCTTGTCTCCCATTTATTTTTTGTATCTACTCTCTAACAGTCATTTTAAATACGATAATTCCTATTAGAGAGTTTGTCAGCGGGTCTGAGGGTTATTTAAAGGGTGTGTAACCCCTCAGTATAAAGTTAGTAGACTTCAGTGGTTCTTCTTCTTGCCCCACAATAATTTCTTGTATGTTAGCTTTAGATATCATTTAAAATAGGATTATGCCTACGAGATAGTTTTTTATTGGGTGTAAACTCTAAAAGTCATTCCCAGTACGATAATTAAGGGTGCGAAACCCCTCAATATTTAAATATCATTTTATATAGGTGGTAATTGGAGGTATTTTTTTAAATGGAATGCGAAATTTTAGACATTGTGATTACATTCCGATTACACATATTATATGAACATGATGTATTTTGACTACTGTCGAATGAAATTCGAAAAGGAACATCAACGACAAAGATCTAGTACAACCATTATTGACATTATCCGCCAAACAAAGTCATGGTTGCTCCATTTTTTTTTTAATTGTTGCTTGTTAATGCCCTCTTTTTCTGATTTAATTCCACTTTGGAATATATCCGTGGCCCCTTCTTAATTTGATCTATCCCTGCAATATAAAACAGACTCTATTTTATTGATTCATTACTTTATCAAAGTTTTTTGTCAAATTGTTAGATTAATTGATTCATTGTGTCATAATAATCAATAATGACTTTATCTAAATGGGTGGATATTACGCATAACTGCTGGTTAGTATAAGTAATATCCAAATTAGTTAGTTACTTAGACTACGAGTTACTTAAAACTAATGAAGTTTCGCTTGAACGAAGCAACTTCGACTTAGTAGGTGTCTTATCAAAACTAGCAAGTTGTGCTGATGTGAGTTAATAGATTCGAAATAACAATCCAAATCTGATGGTATGTTTTCGGTAAATCGCTGTCCAGGAACCTAATAATGTGCCAAATATTTATATTTTTATCCTATTCGAAGCGCCCATACACAATACGCATGCATATCTCGTGGTCATAATCATGGGTAGAGAAGTCTCGTTCCCAGGCTCGTTCGATTGTGCCGCGGTCCGCTGCGTTAAGTCGTAGCAGGCCGCGGTCTTTTTTATAATCGGACGGACCGATCAAGATATCGGTCGCGATACTAATATTTAGATACGTCGAGGAATATCGCGCGCGGTAGTCGCAGTCGGCCTCGGAAGTCTATCGCTTTTATCGCGGTAGCCGCAACGGGGTTGCAGCGGCACCCATTCTTACCGATAGCTGCTGGTATTTAACCGGCGCAATTATATTAAGTATGACTTGCGCACAACAAATTTTATTTTATACGTATAGGTACTTCACCGATTTTGATCTTTCATTCACTTCGGTTCTTGGTTGCTTCGTTGTTTCTAATGATTATTAAAATTAATTAATTAAAATGATTTTTTCATCGCAATAGCTCTAAATGGACCAATTACCGTAATAATTCAGGACGGAAGAAGCAGTAGAAATATAAAAGCACAGGGTTAAATCGCATACAAAGAGAACGGTTAATTTAGAAATTCGAAAGGGATTCTGTTTATGGTGGAAAACGTGGAAATTGATACAGAAGGTTAGAAATGAGGGCGCTATGAGTAAAACGAAATAGACAAGATAGGTTGGTAAGACACCTTCTCGGACATGAACGGCTAGTTAGGAGAAGAAACAGGAGTTAAGAAGAGTAGAGGTAGACTACTGTTTAGGATGAGTTTTCCAGTTTTGGGGAAATGCAAAGATTAGCTCAGGATAGGAAAGAGTGGAGGTGCGTGTCCAATTAGGCTTAGGACTGACGACCCTATGATGGGGATGATGATGATGATGATGATAGTAAAGATGACGATGATGATGATGATGATTAAGGGTATGAGCGCCTGTTCGCACATAGAAGGCGTGTACTCAGGCCGACGACTAATATTTTATGATTGGAGAACCTCAGTTTCACATAAAGTATTAGCTTAGCGTCCTTAGTACGTCCCTGATATTACGTCATATACGAATGTAATGTAGGATATTTAAAATTACTTGTCTAATGTTCTATAATGGTAGCATAATAATTGAGGATCGCATATAAATAAACTAAATATGAGTAAATCATTGCACTACGGCCAGGAAGTTCGTGTCTGGTCTCCCAGTTGTACCTTGGTACTACCTACTAGATTTCGAGTTTATCTAATGGACCTTCTAAGACTTTTTCTATTTCTCTCACATATAACGGTCCCCGACAATGCAGCCAACCAACCGACGAACGCGAACGCAACCGGTTGATTTATTGTGCGAAAACAATAATAACGAAGTCGGCTTGTGTGTAAAAAGCGACGTCGCGCGATAAACATAAATCGCGCTTTGCTCTAACGTCTGCTAAAACGATGTTAAACGTTCAGATCCGGACCGACAACGTTATACGGCTGCGCAATAACAATTAATTGTTAGGCTTGTTGTTGTTGGTTCTTTTATTGTTGTTGTGATTGCTATTGCGAAAAGTCTTCTTCTTCTTTTGGTTGTTTGTTCTATTCTAAAGAAAATCCTTCATATGGCAATGTATCAGTCGAAGAGGCAGAGGCGGTTGCAGAACTGACAAATTTCTTTTATTCTTTTTTGTGACCTATTCACTAAAAATTGACTTTTGTCGATTCTTCTATTTGAATGGTACACTAAAGTCAAGGTTGTGTAATACTGAAATATTATGTTATGCTGAATATATTAGAAGAAGGAAGCATCAGAATCGAGCTTTGTCCAGGACGAAATAGACGCTGGAATCGAGTTTCGTCCACAGCGAAATAGGTGCCAGAATCGAGTTTTGTCCAGGGCGAAATAAACGCCAGAATCGAGCTTTGCCCAGGACAAAAGAGGAGCCAGAATGGAGCTTTGCCCAGGACAAAAGAGGAGCCAGAATCGAGTTTTGTACAGAATAAAATAGGTGCTAGATTCGAGCTATACCCAGGATAAAATAGGCATTAGAATCAAGCTTTATCCAGGAAGAAATAGGCATCAAAATCGAGCTTTGTCCAAGACAAAATATGCTCCAGAATCAAGTTTTGTTCTGGGCGAAATAGGTGTCAGAATCGAGCTTTGTCCAGAACGAAATAAGCGCCAGAATCGAGTTTTCTTCAAAGCGAAATAGGCGTCAGGATCACTTTTTGTCTAGGGTGAAATAAGCTTTAAAATCGACCTTTGTCCAGGGCGAAATACACGCTAGAATCGGGTTTCGTCCAGAGCGAAGTAGGTGCCAGAATCGAGTTTTGTCCAGGGCAATATAGGCGCCAGAATCTTGTTTTGTACAGAATGAAATAGGCGCTAGATTCGAGCTTTATCCAGGATGAAATAGACATCAGAATCGAGCTTTTTACAGGACACAATAGGCACCAGAATCGAGTTTTGTTCTGGGCGAAATAGGTGTTAGAATCGAGCTTAGCCCAGAACGAAATAAGCGCCAGAATCGATTTTTGTCCAGGGCAATATAGGCACCAAAATCAAGTTTTGTACAGAATGAAATAGGCGCCAGAATCGAGTTTTGTTCAAGGCGAAATAGGCGTCAAAATCACGTTTTGTGTAGGATAAAATAGGCTTCAAAATTGACATTTGTCCAGGGCAAAATAGACGCTAGAATAGGGTTTCGTCCAGAGCGAAATAGTCGCCAGAATCGAGTTTTCTTCAAAGCGAAATAGGCGTCAGGATCACTTTTTGTCTAGGGTGAAATAAGCTTTAAAATCGACCTTTGTCCAGGGCGAAATACACGCTAGAATCGGGTTTTGTCCAGAGCGAAGTAGGTGCCAGAATCGAGTTTTGTCCAGGGCAATATAGGCGCCAGAATCTTGTTTTGTACAGAATGAAATAGGCGCTAGATTCGAGCTTTATCCAGGATGAAATAGACATCAGAATCGAGCTTTTTACAGGACACAATAGGCACCAGAATCGAGTTTTGTTCTGGGCGAAATAGGTGTTAGAATCGAGCTTAGCCCAGAACGAAATAAGCGCCAGAATCGATTTTTGTCCAGGGCAATATAGGCACCAAAATCAAGTTTTGTACAGAATGAAATAGGCGCCAGAATCGAGTTTTGTTCAAGGCGAAATAGGCGTCAAAATCACGTTTTGTGTAGGATAAAATAGGCTTCAAAATTGACATTTGTCCAGGGCAAAATAGACGCTAGAATAGGGTTTCGTCCAAAGCGAAATAGTCGCCAGAATCGAGTTTTTGTCCAGGGCAATATAGGTACCAGAATCGAGTTTTGTACAGAATGAAATAGGCGCTGGATTCGAGCTTTATCCAGGATGAAATAGATATCAGAATCGAGCTTTGTCCAGGACAAAATAGGCGCCAGAATAACGTTTTGTTCTGGGCGAAATAGGTATTAGAATCGAGCTTAGAAAAAGCTTTGTCCAGAACGAAATAAGCGCCAGAATCGATTTTTGTCCAGGGCAATATAGGCACCAAAATCAAGTTTTGTACAGAATGAAATAGGCGCTAGATTCGAGCTTTATCCAGGATGATATAGACATCAGAATCGAGCTTTGTCTAGGACACAATAGGCGCCAGAATCGAGTTTTGTCCAGGGCGAAATAGACACCAGAATCGAGCTTTGCCCAGGACAAAGGAGGTGCCAGAATCGAGTTTTGTACAGAATAAAATAGGTGCTAGATTCGAGCTATACCCATGATAAAATAAGCATTAGAATCGAGCTTTATCCAGGAAGAAATAGGCATCAAAATCGAGCTTTGTCCAGAACCAAATAAGCGCCAGAATCGAGTTTTCTTCAAAGTGAAATAAGCGTCAGGATCACTTTTTGTCTAGGATGAAATAAGCTTTAAAATCGACCTTTGTTCAGGGCGAAATACACGCTAGAATCGGGTTTCGTTCAGAGCGAAGTAGGTGCTAGAATCGAATTTTATCCAGGGCAATATAGGCGCCAGAATCTTTTTTTGTACGGAATGAAATAGGCTCTAGATTCGAGCTTTATCCAGGATGAAATAGACATCAGAATCGAGGTTTGTCCAGGACAAAATAGGCGCCAGAATCGAGTTTTGTTCTGGGCGAAATAGGTGTCAGAATCGAGCTTTGTCCAGAACGAAATAAGCGCCAGAATCGATTTTTTGTCTAGGGCAATATAGGCACCAAAATCAAGTTTTGTACAGAATGAAATAGGCACCAGAATCGATTTTTTTTCTGGGCGAAATAGGTGTCAGAATCGAGTTTTGTTCAGGGCAACATAGGCATCAGAACCTAGGTGTGTCTAAAATGAAATCAGCGTCAGAATCGAGCTTTGTCCAGAACGAAATAGGCGCCAGAATCGAGTTTTGTCCAGGGCGCAATAGGCGCTAGATTCGAGCTTTATTCAGGATGAAATAGACGCCCGAATCGAGCTTTCTCCAGGGCGAAATAGACGTTAAAATCGGGTTTTATACGGAATGAAATAGACGCTAGATTCGCATTTTATCGAGGGCAAAACCCGCATTGGTCCTTCTACATCTCCATTAGTAAGTTACTTATATGAAAAATTGAAAGATATAAGAAGAAAAATAGATGAGTAAACAAAACATTTAAGCTTGATTGTACCTTATGTGGTATGCCGTTTATTTGCCATTTAAAGTTCTTTCATATTGGTTGTCGTCTACCCTTGTTCGCCAGCGTAATATTATCGGTAAAAATCGAACGGTCCGATAATATACGTCAGTCACGTTGACGATGTTCAACATTTTATAAACAATGAACTATAAACGCAGCGTCATGTTCGATAATCGAAGGCGGCGATCTAGACTACGACGACGACGACGATGGACGCGCGGGTTATTACGTCGTCTTATAGAAACAACACACACATACACACGTATGTATGCATGTATGCCTTTATAAGGAGTATATAGGTGGCGGTCCAATCTTGCTTAAAATTCTTAATCATCGAACCAATAATGATCGGATCGATTTTTTAATTATCTCGAAAAAAATGAGCCGCTCATATACCTAAGCAACAGTTATGTACACACATACGTAGAAGTTGGCTGTTCGACCCAAACCCATCTTAAAAAGGTTCAAGATAATAAACGAACGTTGATTTCGTTCAAGAAGAAAATTGCTGATCGGTATGAAATCATTTAGAAATTTTAAATTATTTCTGGGCAAAACTTGACATTGACGTTATTATAAAATCCATAGACAGACGAGCTGAGGCCTAAGAATTTCTAGAATATGTTTTTAGACAAATTGAGTTGTTTTTGGTTTTAATTTCTATTTCAAATTAGTTTTGCTATTCGTTTTGACAAGACTTTCTCTGTGCACGTTTTATTCGAAGGGGATTTAAACAATCTTAGATCGCATGTTAGGCCATAAAAAGGGACTTCGCATTTTGACCAGGGTTGCAGTTTCGACAGAATACAGACCACTTCGAATTATTTTGTTCGATTATGGTAACGTGCCTATCACGTTGAGGTTAGCTACGCCGGGATTCGTTTCAGCAAGTAGATATCCATATATTTAAATGGACCCTTTTGGAGCATATGTAATCCTAAAATGTAGCACCGTACTACAGATGGCGTTTACCGCGCCTTTTGTGGTATTTTCTAAAACGCAGTGTTAAGACAGCAGGTAAAAGTTGGTGTGTGTTCTGTCGGAGCTGTCTGCGACGCGCTGATGAGATCCAAAAGATCGAAATCGTAATCCGCGTCTGGTAGTTTCTACAGAATACAGACCACTTGGAATTATTTTTGTTGGGGTTGCTCTAGTTTGAATGTTAATTATAATCGTGTCAAAAGAATTTTGATCGAACGAATGAATGATGAAAAACGGGTGAAATAAAGCAAAGTAGGCGCCGACATCCATTCGCATTCCTTAGTTGCAAGCAGTACACGGTAGCAGCACTTTTCAGGCCTGTCGATGTATTTTTTGGACGGTCGAATCGACACATATAAATATATATGTGTGTATGTATATGAAGATGACATAGATTCGTTAATCCAACGCGAGCAAAACCAAAATGCAAATGAACCTACGGGATTTTAGGAATGTTTTCTTCTTGTAGTTGTTAACTCCTTTTATGGTTGTATGGTTCGACTCATAATATACGACCCAAATGGTGTTTTTCAATCCGTGCGTCATTGAATAGTATCAAAGAGATCCAAAATTTGTGGTGTATCTAAGAGTGAGTCTCCTTGGTATTATTCTGGTTACTTATCAGTGTCTTTTGTTGTTCCTGTTTCATGATTACATTGAATACATAGGGTGGGTTCCGAAATGTAACCCAACATACTGGCCAGTGCTGATGACGTCATAAATCTACGCCATATTGTACTGGTGTACCACCATATTGTACTGGTGAGACAAATCTGATGTAGTAGTATATCAAACGGGCGTGTGTGCATCAGACTTTGAAGAACCCTTTATTGTAAGAAACTTTAATAACTTTTGGAGCAAAATTGTTGTAAACGAGCACAAACACTATGCCGTCAATTTGACGTCAGGATTGATTGCAGGAATAGGAAATTGATTCTAAACAAAAAGTGCTCTACTTTTTTTTTGTAAAATTAATACTTTTCGAGTTATTACCAGAAGTATCTGTTTTTCATAGAAAAGATCAATGTTCTTAATTGTGTATTAGCGAATAACTCTTAAAGTATGCATTTTATAAAAACCACTGCAAAAAAACAAAGAAAGTGATTTTTTAATGATTGCTGTATGACCAATACGAACCGAGCCGAAGGAGAAGAATGGCGTATTTAGGTCCCCTCCCCAGCCTATCTAAAAAGCAATTGTTACTAAAAATTATCGAAATTTATGAAATTAGCCCGTTTAGCAGGCAAATCACTTTCAATCTTAGACCACGGTCATCACGCCCAATTATCGAACACATTTCGGAAAACGCCGACTGTGAAAGTCTTTTCATTTCATTAAATTTGTTTAAAAGATCAATTTTTGTATTACGAGATATTAATTGTAAAAATCTTACACCTTTCAATAACCCACTTATGTTAATACCTTTTACTATTGTGCACACCTATTTAGTGATTGGTAGAAAGATATGAAAACGGATTAGCGTATATACGACTATAGTTTCACGGGTTAATACTTAGAAAGTTTAATTACATGAGATTCCTTTGTGGCTAAATTACCATACCTGTGAAGTTTTCCAATATCCTATTCTTCTTTAAAACGGTTTCTAATTAACAGTTATTGCTGTGCACACTTATTACCTACAGATATAAAGAGAAATATACTTTTTCTGTTTTTGTTTTCTAAATTCGTGAAAACTATTTTATGGATCGGATTGGTTGATAGGAGAACGGATTCACGTTTCGGCTTATAGTTATGCTTATCAGATTAAGTTCCCGTCATTAGCCTGGAGGAGTAGACCTTAGCATTCGGGAGAACACCAGTTCGATTCCTGGTCCGTCTGATTTGACCTTTTCCTGAGGAGAACCTTGATTTTTAATAATACGAGGGTGGATTGATAAGTTTCCGGCCTGACCAAGAAAAACAAGGTTTTTAAAAATTTTTTTTTTTTATTTCTCAACATAATCTCCTCCAAGGCTGATACATTTCTCATAGCGGTGTTCCAGTCTATTAATGCCATCTCTATAGACTGATTCGTCAAGCTCCTCAAAATAACCATTTACAGCTTCGATTACTTCTTCATTGTCCGCAAATCTCTTACCGCCAAGCCATTTTTTGAGATTAGGGAACAGAAAATAGTCACTCGGGGCTAGGTCTGGAGAGTAAGGAGGGTGCGGCATCAATTCAAACTTTAGATCGTTGATTTTGGCCGTCGCAACGATTGACGTGTGCGCTGGTGCGTTATCGTGATGAAACAAGATTTTTTTCTTCGCCAGATGAGGTCGTTTAATTTTCACCTCGTGGCTCAAACGTTGCAATAAGTCTGCGTAGTATTGACCAGTGATAGTATTACCCTTTGCAAGGTAATCAATGTATATAATACCTCTTGCATCCCAAAAAACAGTAGCCATAACCTTGTTCGCCGAAAAAATTGTTTTTGCCTTCTTTGGAGTTGGTTCCCCTGGTCCAATCCACTGTTTAGACTGTTCTTTGGTTTCAGGAGTGTAGTGGTGGACCCACGTTTCGTCAACGGTTACGAATCGACGCAAAAATTCGCTTGGATTACGCTTATACAATGACAAATTTGCGGTAGAAATGTTTTTTCGAATCAATTTTTGGTCGACTGTTAGCAAACGCGGCACCCATCTTGCACAGAGCTTTTCCATATGCAAATGTTGGTGCAAAATATGTTGCACACGTTCATATGACATCTTACAGGTCTCAGCTATCTCACGCACTTTCAATCTGCGGTCTCCCAGCACTATTTGATGAATTTTTTCGATCATATCTGGAGTTGTGACCTCAACGGGGCGTCCTGAGCGAGGCCCATCAGAGGTGCTCACACGACCCTTTTTAAACTCGGAAACCCACTGCTTAACGGTTGAATATGACGGGGAGGATGTCCCCAGTGTTGAGTCCATCTCTTTTTTAATTTCCTTCGGCGTTAACCCCTTCAAATAAAAGTATTTGATGACAGCACGAATTTCCTGCTTTTCCATTTTTACGAAAACCACAGAGGCGTCTTGTTCAGCGTGCTGTCAAACCTACACTAGCAAGGAGATCGGGCTGAAACTATAGCTACAAGCTATCCAAGGATGGTACTATAGAATGTCACCTCAAGGTAGGCCTAGTGGCGTCATCTCTTGGTTAGGCCGGAAACTTATCAATCCACCCTCGTATTCTACACATAATGTTTCACTTTTTTTTTTCTTTTTTAATTTCGTTCGGCCCAACCTTCTCACCCATTTTCACAATTTCTACCAGGAGACTGAAGGGTACATTCCTGCCTATTCCCAGACATACAAGGTTTGTCCGTAAAGTAATGAAATTGACCGCCTTATAGTGCTCCAGTTGCTATTAGTGCTCTTCCTGACGACAGGATGTATAGTAAAAAAGATAAGCAACGCGCCGCGGTAGAACTTTGGCGTAATCTGAATCATGGGAATTGATTAAGCATCCGCCGTATTCGCCATGTATGGCTCTTAGTGATTTCCGATTGTATCAAAAAAATTTTTTTGGAAAGGCGCTAGAGATGATAGAATATTAATGATAAAAAAGGGTTAACTTTCCTGGGCACTATGTTGAATGATAAAGTAAATTTGTTATCGTAAATAGGTCAGGGGCGGAGCAAAGGTATTGAGTCTCGTATAGAATGTGATCGAAAAAATTTAAAAATCTTAATATGTAGGAACGGTTGGATCTAATATTATCGAAGAGACCTTAGCGAAATTGGGGGGGCTATTTTGAATTTGTCTGGCGGCTCATTATAAGCGTCTGTCCGGTAGCTTCATTTCTTAATTAACATCTCTTGCGTGCTATCGTCGCTTGCCGGTCGCCTTTTTGTCCTGTCTCTCTCTTTCTCTTCATAATCACGCACACCTTCTAAATCACGCGGTCGAGTCTGCCGAAAATTACGACGTCTCGCTCTTACTGTACGGGGTGCTACCTTTGCCAAAATGTTGTACGAAAAAAAAATTATAATAAAATCCAGTAAAAAGGAACTTACTTACTAAAGACGTTTATTAATGTATGCGTATTGCGTAGGGCGGTTGAATTTTGGTAGCTACTTCTACAATTTACATGCTGTAATAATGTTAACTATACAATGTGATACTTTTAGGTGGTTGATTTTATTTTCCAAATAATAGGGTGAAAAGTAAATGTCATAATCTACTTAAATTAGTAGATCTGAGGTTAGGAGACGAGCTTTTTATAGTTACCCATATTGTAGGGATTTAATTGAACCGTCGAGTTAATCAGACTAATGAAATAACAGATTGCGACAAAATTAAACATCATGTACAGTCCATTTCAATTTGTTGGAATTGTGACCTTGAAGAAATCTGCGCGAAGATAGAAAGAATACACACTAGGCGTGAGCAAGACAGAAATAGTTGGAACTACATTGAACGAGCAGAGTATATATATAAAGTCGAAATAGTTGGAACAAGCTTGAACGAGCAGAGCTCTCGATGGGCGGTCTTAGGAGATCGGCTAGAACTGTACAGTACTAGACGAAAATGTTTAGCAATTTCTTAAAACAAAAATGTATATAAATTAACAATAGAAAACAAAGCAAAAGTTTTATAGGTGTGTGGAGCGTTAAGTTAATTCACTTGTTATTAGTTTTAGCTAAATATGCTTTTAAATAAAGCATATTCTTAAATTTTAACGAGGCAGTTTAAATAATTTTGCAAATGGTACTGTACACTTTTGTACAGTTTTCGCTCGATGATCGGTGGAGAAATGAGCTCCGCAGACAAATATGACTGAATTTGGAATTATGCTACGGCGCATCCTAATAAAGGGAAGGGGCATATCTCTAACTTCCTGAAACGAAACAGTACTTATTTAGATGGTGAAGTTTTTCAATGACTATACTGATTATCTGTAGTATTACAGTTTTCCGTTTTCATTCTGTCATTGTGAATTTGAGCGCGCCCTATATATAAATCCATTAAGGCTGTTATCTGTCGTCCAAAAATGGTTTTCTGTATATAATACAGGTGTATGTCAATATTCGCGGCAATGGACGCAATAAACGATAGGCAATCTTAATTCAGAAGCGAGCTGCAACATAACAAGTGGCAATAAAATCGTAAAATGCCTTCTAGTAAATTACACCGCGTAACAATCTCCGTAAATTGGCAAATAATTTACGAGGAAGAATAAAATTCAGCTGATGGCTCTCACTGTACAGACTGCACTCTACCGCCACGAACGATGCAATGGGAATGAATGAGATGAGAAACTGCCGATACAATTTCCGATGCAATATGTGGTGTTTTGGTCAAAAACGAAAGATAAATACTCAACTCAGCTACAAAACAAAGGGACCATTTGTGCAAAACGCAACCAAGGACATAGGTAGATCAAATTGCAGGGTTCCTGCCAACATAAAAAGGTTTTTAACACCCTTAATCTAGTGATGTAAATGTTACTGACAAAGAAGTAGAAGAAGTTGTTGATAAATAATCGATTTATAGGATGTCAGATTACTTAGGTTAGAAAAAGGCGGTAGCTTCTGAGCTGTATTTAAACGTACACCTTTAGATTAGATTACTATATGCCAATGCATACTTAGGGATGTTATATGTTCTCTAATTTTCGGGAAACACTGGCTGTAAAGGTAGCCTTTGGCCTTACAACTCCATAATGATGACGATATAATTAAGGTTGCTCGCAAATTTTAAAAATCTTCAGGGATTTACAGCCTGTTTGCAGGTCATATATATATATATATCTTGAAGTCGTTTAAGAATTTTTAAATTGTAAGAGAATTTAAACAAGTTTTTCTGCTTTATGTCCAATTCCAGCAGCACATGAATATGAATAGATGGCTTAAAGGAGTACTTTTTGGAATGCACTCATCATCATCATAAGGTCGCCAGTCCAAAGACTGATTGGACACACACCTCCACTCCTTCCTATCCTGCGCTAATCTTCGCATTTCCATAAAACTAGAACATCCCATATCGTTAACTATTTGCGAACAGTAATCTAACTCCTTAACTCCTGTTTCTGCCTTTAATATGTCTCTGACTAGACCTTCACGCCTGAGAAGATGTCCCACCAACCTATCTCGCCTATTTCTTATTGACTTCCATATTATAGTTCTCTATTTTCCTATTCTTTCTAATACCTCTTCATTTCTAATCCACGGTATCCTCATCATTCTCCTGTAACACCACATTTCGAACGCTTCTAACCTTTTCTTTTCGGCAACTCCTACCGTCCTTGTTTTGCACCCGTACAGCGCCGTGCTTCAAACATACACCTTTAACAATCTTTTTTGAATTTCTAAATTAATTATTCGCAAGCATATAAGTGACTTCTGTTTATTGAAGGCGACTCGACCATGCGCTATCCTCTGTCCTAGTATTCCTTCCGTCCTGACTTCCTAGATACCTAAAATTAGGCACTTCTTCTAATCGTTCGTCTCCTATCTTTACATTCGCTCTTGCCCTACTTTATTTAAAGCTATCTCTAACTGGAACGCAGTGTATTGAATATTTTCGTCTTGGTTATTAATCAGTGGCGTAGGTAGGTGCTTTCTTTTGGTTGAATGTGGCATAACTTGCCCCTATACCGAGATAGTATACGAGTGTCTGGTGAAGAACTGTGAATGTATAGATATATAATAAGAAAAAGAGCGAAAGGTTCCATGTCAGTCTGATGGACATCTGACGTCAGAGGACCCGGTGGTCCCCGATTTGAATATAATGTGCGGTTCCCGCGCTCGCGGCCGCCTCAATATTTAAATCACAAACGCCGTACACTATCCATATACATACATAAAAGTACCTTAACATCGTATACAACGGTACGGATACACATAAGTATTTGCGTTGCTTCTGCCCGAACAAACGAACGAACCATCTCGCATATTTAGACGTATTTATCTGCTATTGTCTTTGTCGGCAAAAAAACGCCATTCTCCCCGTTTTTGTTATTCATTAATTGCCATTAACATGTGCGCACAAGGGCCCTTTGTTGCTCCACGGATTACGACCACGGCCCGCTTGACAAAAAGTGACGTATTAAAAGCGTTCTTACCGACGACTGACTTGGCTGAATGTTTTTTCATTCGCTTTTTTCTCGTATTTCTTTATTTTCGTTTCGGAACAAATGCCGATTGACTCGCTTCTGTACGTGTGTGTTTTGAATCTTTGCATGGACGCATATGTGTGTGTGTGTGTGTGTGCAAGGATGGTAATAGCTAATAGAGTACGTTAGCTGGTACCTTTTCTAATGAGTCCGTTTTGTTCTTGCTGTTTGATTAATGTACCGGCTGATATATTTGTATTCAAATGAATTCAGTAAGCGAGTAGGCAGCAAGTATTCTTTCATACACGAACAGAAGACTGCTGATAAAGCTGTAATATATCATTTTGTTGGAACCGGTGCGGTGTGTAAGATGGTGCCAGTGTTATCAAGACAAAACGACCATTTGAGAAAGACGAGGGGGTGGTATTAATATCAGAGATGCGATTTATTTGAAATATTCGCATTTAAAATGCAAATACAAAATAAAAAGTACCTTTTATTAATCTTGCATATAAATATTTATTTGAGAAAGGCATTTTGTATTTTATTTAAAATACGTTTCCAAGTGTGTTTACTATTTGTAAAACGCAAAATGTATTTTTGCCTTTAAAAGTTTTGCTAGTATCACCGATCGGACATTATATAAAAAGATGAATGAAAGTTGCTCACATGGCCATTGAAGGTATTAGAAACTTAAAAAGGAGGCAAAGAGACATTTCATGAATGCCTTCTAATTCTTTAACTGAAGAGATCCCAAAAAATTCTAAACTCCTTGGAAATGAATAATCTAAAATATTGGATCGATATTGTATTCCGGTTTCAATGTCATGGTCCATGGAATTTTGAAGTTCCAAATTGATATCAGCATCTGCCAAATCAGGAAGGAACTACGAAATTCTATGAATTATGACAAAACAGCCGCCAAAACAATATCGAATTGATATACGCCAGGTGTGTAAAACTGAAAACTATTACATATTGTGGTGTTCTAATAAATGCATACAATCCAAAATTCTTAGAAAACGATTCGAAAAATTCCAGTTATTAGAAAAACCTAAAGCTAAAGATATTATGGATTCCATTTCTTTCTCTTATTACAATGTGGTCAAGATTGGAAACAAAATGGGGTTTTAAATATTTTGATATAAAATGATTGATGTTGATTATACATCAATAAGATTATTTGCAACCCTATTGTGGCTCTGATCTTTCACGCAAACTATTTTGTCATCAGTGTCTTTTTTCTAATTAAAACGGCTGACAATGGCAAATAAGGAAGCATATAGAAGAATTATTTGTTATTACTACAAAAAAGTATTTAATTGAAAACAGTATTTTGGAAATACATACGTACACCTTTAATAATCTTTTCTAATCCATATTCCATCATGTAACAATTACTATTATTAGTAACAATATCTACTTATAGATGGCGGCCCATTCTCACTGTCTTGATATTTAGTCAGTGTATTTAGAGGAACTGCCCATGGTATATATAATTGGTTCCAGCTAATGGTGCTCACAATAAATATTGTTAAAACAGGTGCCCGTTTTTTTCAAAAGATTGTGGTACATAGGGTTGATATTCTCTTTGATATTAATCTATATTTTTATTAAATTGATTCTGTTACGTCGATCTGAAAATTATATAAAAAATAGAAGGAGGAGACTGTGGTAAATATTAATTAAAAAATTAAAAGGAATACTCACCCCTAATTACCACAAATAATTTTATATGAGCGGACACGTGTTTCGCCCACTTCACACGTGGGCATTATCAACGCGAGANATGCCCACGTGTGAAGTGGGCGAAACACGTGTCCGCTCATATAAAATTTATTTGTGGTAATTAGGGGTGAGTATTCCTTTTAATTTTTTAAATAAAAAATATATATTTTCACTTCTTCCTATGCATTTCTCGAAATCTAAAGCATCCTGCATCTCTAAACTCTAATCTAGATCTAGATGTATCTCTACCCCTCTTAACTCCTGTTTTTGGCTTCTAGCTAGTCCTTCTCAATTCTCTAAAATTGTGTGATTTCAAAATAGATTCTTTTCCTTTATATGCCTAATTGCTTCTCCTTTCGGACGACTTACCACTGTAAATCTTAATATAACTTTCCATTTATTCTACATGTCCATATGCATTATCGTAGAATATTGAGTTTACCTTATTATGCAAGAGATAAAAGCGGTGAATTCTTGTACACCATCATACATATTCGCGTACTCACATATACAATCCAGATACCTATATCATCAGTGGTTATTGAGTTGGATCGGCAGCATTGGTATCCGCGAACGCATTTGTTTCATGTCTCGAATGGTACGCGTTGCGGATGAGGACGGATGGGGACGGCTAAAACGAGGTGTTGAAATATGCATAATGGGACCGGAGCGATTTTTTGCGCGACTGTCGTGGTCGTCGTCGTCGTACAGTCCGTAGTCTGTTTATTTTTCATAAATTATCGTTCGGTTTCGCGGCCATAATGTCACTGCGAAATTAAGTAGTGCTTGTTTATAGTTCGTAAAAAGAGCATAACTCATAATCGCTAACGAGTCCGCGGTATCGACAACAGCGGCGGCCGAGAGACCGCTGCGACATCAGCGTCGCCCGTAGTTAATGGTCGAGTCGTCGTATCGCGTCGCGTACATCGCATACATATGTTCACAAGGTGGTGGCTTCTCTATTGGATGCTTTCAAAAAAATTGAAGAGGTTTTTGGTAGTTTTAAACCATTTTCTACTTACAGTGAAGCGACGGAAACAAACGCCAACTTAATTTCTTAGGTTATCTATACCACAGATAGAAGCAACATTTTCCACCTCCGAAGAATATGAATAGTTCCCATCAGCACGCTTTAAAAGTTCGACTAACAGAATTATTAACATACAACTGCTGAATTTAGATTTAAGTTCCTGACCTTTAAGTTATCAAGGTTGGACTATATTATTTGTTTATATTCAATACTAGCTGAGGCACCCGGCTTCACACAAGGGGTTGATATCAGATTGTGTGGTGGTTGGAATAAAAGGTAAACTTAAAAATAAGAGGTACATAGGTAGCCCCACTCATGAAAAAAGGCTTCGAGTAGTCCACAATGTTCCTGAACATTTTACAACATTCGAGTGTGTTCCGAAACGTTTCACAATGATCTGGGCCATTTCAGATGATTCCCGAACATTCCACAACATTCCATAATGTTCCGCGATGTTCTCGAGCGTTGGAACCCCAGACAGATTTTGCTTTACATACCCCTACCAACAGGTAACTTTAATAATACGAAAAAGGTTTCAAATGGTCTACAATGTTCCAGAATATCCCACAACACTCGACAGTGTTCTGAAATGTTCCACAATGATGTAGGATGTTCCCGAATGTTCCAGGAATGTTGTGGAATGCTCTCGAATGTTCTGAACTGTTCTAGCTAAAGGGCGAAACTTCCAGTCCTAATATCTTCAAAAGTACACCCTTCAGGTAAAAACAGGAACCTTCTTCATGGATAGGAGATAGAGGGTTACCATCACACCCTCGATCGTACCGGGACTCGTTTCTGATATTGATTATTATTTATGTAACAGACACTAAAACAGTATCTAGAGTTGTTAGATTTTCTTACTTAGTATGTAGACCTTTTTCACATTAAATCCTTAATCCTCTCCGACAGTGTCCAGTTCCGTGTTAGCTTCGTGTTGATTATAATGATGGCGTGGTCGGTCGCCATATACGCGAAGGTGCAGCAGCAGCTGCGACATCGTTCAGTCACTATATTACACACATACGTACACCGGTAGGGTATATATGATTGTATGGCGAAGACAGAAATCATAATTTCAAATCGAGCGGTTTGTTTATGGGAGAGCAGAGTCGAGTCGCGGCATAGGAATAATACGCGGATTTGAGAGCGCGAGAAACGCGACCGCGAAGGAGCAATTCAGAACGCGATCGGACGGTGACGATTTATAGCAGACGCCGCGATTTACTGCAGCAATAAATGCGATAGTTCCCGTCGCTTCTTTTACATCGTTGCACGTTATATAGTCCGAATAATAAACAATATAAAATTTAAATTGTATCGTTATTAAAGTAGGGTTAAGGTTTTTGTATAAATTGGACACAAAAAAATTAGAAGTATTTAGAGTCCAGTATTATTCAATAAAAAGAAGTCAATTCTATGCTCGCGCACGGTTAATTTAGAAAGTTGCATGTTTGGAGCGCGACGCTGTACGGGTGCAAAACATGGACGGTGGGCGCTGTGGAAAGAAAAGATAGAAGCGTTCGAAATGTGGTGTTATAGGCGGATGATGAGGATACCGTGGATAGAGAGGGTTGGAAATGAATGGGTATTAGAAAGAATAGGAGAACAAAGGACTCAATGGAAGTCAATAAGAAATAGATTGGTAGGACACCTTCTCAGGCATGAAGGTCTAATCAGAGACATATTAGAGGCAGAAAGAGGAGTTAGGAGGGGTAAAGGTAGACCTAGATTAGATTACTCTTCGAAAATAGTTAAGGATATGGGTTGTTCTAGTTTTAGGGAAATGCGAAGATTTGCTCAGGATAGGAAGGAGTGGAGGTGCGTGTCTAACCAGTCTTAGGACTGACGATTTCATGATGATGATTTAGGGAATCAGATCATTTTTGAAGAAGATCACATTTTCATGCAATTTTGTAATTTTTACTGATCGCTATAGAAAAGGTTCACTATATTTGTGAAGTGTCTTTCCGATGAAAATATCCGACAAACTTAAGTAAAGGATCAAATTTTTGACATGAAACTTGTACTCCTTTTTCTGCTTCTAATATGTCTCTGACTAGTCCTTCATGCATAAGAAGGTGTCCTACTAACTTATCTCGCTTATTTCTTATTAAGATTCATATTAGAGTCCCCTGTTCTCCTATTTTTTCTAATACCTTTTCATCTATAATCTTCTCTATTCACGGTATCCTCATCATTCGCCTGTAACACCACATTTTGATCGCTTCTAACCTTTTCCGTCGGGCCCGTCGTTCATGATTGGCATCCGCACAGTGTCGCGCTCCAAACATACACCTTTAACAGTCTTTTTCGAATTTCTAAATTAATCGTTCGCGAGCGTAGAAGTGACTTGTTTTTATTGAAGGTGGATTGACTCTACGCTACTCTGTTTCATATCTCTACTGCACCTTCCATCTTCAGTTATCTGACTTCTTAGATACCGAAAATCAGTCAATTTTTTGTCTATGACTAAAGAAATTTTAAAAGAAATTTAAAAAGAATGAAGCGCAGATATGTATGTAAACATATCCGGAAAAATTTCATGATTTAAGAATGCCACTCATAAATATTAATCGAAGATCGCAGATCGGTGGAATTCTCTATTGTCCCATCGAAGTTGCTCACTGAGTCGCTTTCGTCTTTAGTAATAATAATAATAAGAGGTACACTCACGCGAAAGCTTCAATTAAGACTTGAACGTGTTGAACGGAACCTTGTTTTATGGAAATCAGAGCTGCTATGTTGTAGTAGTACCGGCCGAATTTACACGTCCGACGAAGGGGTTGACGCAAGAGGGGCGGAAATTAACGCGACATTTCTTAATACTATCGCGTGTTCAGCGACCGAATTTCGCTGCACCGACCACTATACATATACATCGTTCGTTCCTCGCTGGAAAATTTATTTCTTAATTCCGTTCTCACACAAAAATAACAAAAACAAGGCAAATTAAACTGCATTCACGGTAAAGCTGAATTTTAAACAAAAATATACATTGACCACCAACAAAAACCGGGAAAGTAAAACAAGAATTTTGATTGTCATCATCGTGAGGTCGTTAGTTCTAAGACTGGTTGGACACGTACCTCCACTCTTTCCTATTCTGAGCTAATCTTCGCATTTTCCTAAAATTAGAACAACCCACATCCTTAACTATTTCCGAATAGTCCTCTGTTCTCTTACTCTTTCCAATGTCTCTTCATTTCTAACCTTCTCTACCGACGTTATCCTCATCATTCGCCTGTAATAACACATTTTAAACGCTTCTAACCTTTTCTTTTTCGCCGCGCCCGCACTGTCCTTGTTTCGCACCCGTACAGCAACGCGCTCCAAAGATACACCTTTAACAACCTTTTTTGAATTTCTAAATTAACCGTTCGCGAGCATACCCAAATTGATCTTCTCCTAATAGTTCTTCCGCCCTTTTTTCCATCCTCCTCTGTACAATTCTAGTTAAGATTTTTGATACATGGGAAGTTAAGCTAATTGTTCTAAATGTCTCGCATCTATCTGCGTCTGTCTTTTTAGGTATGGTTACTGCCACGTTCCGTTTATAATCCTCTGGGACTTTCCCCGTTTCGTAAATGTGATTAACAAGTTTAAACATACGATCTCTAATGTCTTGTCCTGCATGTTTTAGAATTTGCCCCTGTATGCCATTTGCATCTGGCGCCTTATTATTCTTTAAGTTTTTTAATGCTACATCGAATTTTGATTATATGTTATTATAAATGTTATGAAGTAAAATTCGTTTAGATTTTGTTGTCAAACAGTAATTCAATAATTTAAAAGATAATAGATGATGTAGAAGTACCTGTGTATACCAAATATGTAAAATATCTTGTTGGCGACGAATTCCGTAAGCAATTAAACATGTGTCCATCAAGGTCTCTCTCCATGGGAAACGTTTCCCGTTTGAGAGGACTTTATTAGTTTAATAGAAACAGTCGACATCTAACAACTTTACAATGTTTAAATCACAGTCAAGATTTGTGGTTTTATTAACTCATAAACTGCGCCTTGCTCTGTCCGTTTCGTCCGCTTTTTTTCGTTTGTCATAAAAATTCTGATGTACCCGAGCTATTTTTCTTCCTTTACAACTCAATTAAATTAATATTATCAAAAGGTATACTGGGTGATTTACATTTTCGTACCTACGCTCGTTTTGGAAATGATAGCATTAGAAGCGTTTGAAATGTGGTGTTACAGGTGAATGATTAGAGTAGCGAGGATGTAGGATGTTAGAAATGAGGAAGTATGAGAAAGATAGATTGGTAGGATACCTTCTGAGGAACGAAGAGCTAGTTAGAGACATATTAAATGCAGAAATAGGAGTTAAGAGGAGTACAGGTAGACCTAGATTAGATTACTGTTCAGAAATAGTTGTGGATGTGGGATGTTCTAGTTTTAGGGAAATGGCTTAGGACTAGTGTTGCCAGGTCCGATTTGTTTTAAATCGGGACAGAAGGTAAAACAAATCGGGATTTAGGGTTGTAGATCGGGACAAACAAAAAAACGTTTTTTAAATAATAAAACTTTTATTTATTGCGTTTCGCAACTAACATTGCAAGTAGGCCTATGTCAGAATTTAATCTATATATATAAAAATGAATTGCTGTTCGTTAGTCTCGCTAAAACTCGAGAACGGATGGACCGATTTGGCTAATTTTGTTCTTGAATTATTTGTGGAAGTCCATGGAAGGTTTAAAAGGTGAATAAATATGAAAGTTGTTCACTATCTTTCAGATTATTTTTATGTAAATTGATAAATCTTGAGTCATAAATTAAATTTCTGAACGCAACCATAATATCTGACATTTGGCAACCAAGTTTATTTTATACAAAAGTTTAGGTCTTTTATTTATCGATTGGGGCAGTACGAAGTCTGCCGGGTCAGCTAGTCCTACATAATAATAGTTAGACTTGTTGGACTAGTCATCATTATAAGGTCATCAGTCCTAAGACTGGTTGGACACGTACCTCCACTCTTTCCTATCCTGGGTTTTTAATAAATTTATTGATTTATCGGGACATTTAGCGTCTCGATCACGTGCAAATCGGGACGCGTCCTCAGACCCTGAAAATCGAGATATACCGCGCAAATCGGGACACCTGGCAACCCTACTTACGACTGACGACCCTATGATGATGACGGTGACGTACAACATAGGATGTCTTTTGTAGTAGGTTTTTCCTTTTAGAAATGTTTGCATTAGCTTCTACCTCACCGATTTTGATGTAATAAAGTGTATATATGCATATCAAAATACATTTGTTTTAGATTTTATAAATGCTGCATCACCGCAAGATGTTGTAAAATTGTAGTACAGAAAGATTTTGTTACGCTTATTGCTTACGATAGGGTATTAACTTTATTAAGTAAGTAAACACCCTGTATAGAAGATTTTTTGTTAACTTTTTGGCAAATGTATACCGACATAATATACAGCTACATATATCATAAAAGACGTAGTTAGGTATTTGCGATTTATGATCGAATTAACATAGACGAATTCTCGTTACTGCATCGGAGGTTGTAAAAAGGTTGCTGTTGTCCGTAATTTACTGCTTTATTAAAATTTCTGACACATTTTCGATAGAAATATGTTGCTATGACATTATGCGTTCAATTGCCATCATTAAAATTCATGGGAATTGTGAGAACTGTTCCGTCAAGTATCAGGTTCGTGTCTTAACTCGCCGTTGATGTCTCTTTTAATATCCAATGCAAAACCTTATTTATTATAATTGTATTTGCAATCGATTTTATGTAAAAATTACGAACAAGTCAGCATCTAGTTTAATTGATGTTTGTTTCCGTCGAGTATTGTCTATTTTTTTTATGGAAATCGCCTCAAAATGATTAATAAAACAAGTCGTACTCGAGTATAATTAGTTTGAGGAAATTGTACCGATTGCTTATGCAAGAAATAATTCTTATGACACGCTTCTTGATTATTGTTTTTATACATAATAGGTATGTAAAAAAGAAATTGTCGCAAGACCCAATTGCACTACTTATTGCGAGCATTCTATATGCATTATGCATTTACACATTGATAAAAACAGGAAAAAGTTAGATAAACAAAAACGTACCTATAAATGAACTTCGGTTAGGTAATTAAAACAATTTAAAGGTAGTTGTATATTATATATGATAACGGCAAGTATTTTATAGTAAAGGATAATTAGAGCGGCTTTTAGGATGGTAATTATTGTTATTACAATTGTATTTGTACGTGTTGTTTAACTAACTACAGTAGGTACTCGCGCTTTAACCTGATACTAAGGTTCTTATGTATAAAAACAGAACCACTGTCGCAGTTATTGTCGAACATTAATTTTTGTCTAAATACCAAATATATCATAAGAGAAGACGATATTAAATTACCGTTTTCTACGTCTCTTTATCGATATCATATGAACGATTTCCGATTAAATGCAACCAAAGCCTTATGAAGAGGCTTAGCTAATTATTTTAATCTAAATATATATATAAAATGCTAATGTGCGTACGTAAAGACAAGGTTTTCTCTATCACCACCAACCCGTTGGGGTGGAAATACCCCTTGGTCTCCTGCTGAAATTAAGGGAGTATGGTCGCGGTGGGTGGAAGTAGGTGGTAAAAATGTGAAAAAATATATATCTATCCTTTTCTAACTTATGAGACCTTTTGGAAAGTTATAAAAATCTCTGAAATGATCCAGTAAACTCCAGAATGTGCGCAACTGTTACAATCGATCTAGAATGTTCTAAAAATTTCTGGAATGATCTAGAAAGTTCCAAATTGTGTGCAACTGTTAAAATTGAAATGGAATGTTCCAGAAAGTTCTAAAAGTATCTGAAATGATCAGAAAAGTTCCAAATTGTGTGGAACTGTTAAAATTGAAATGGAATGTTCCAGAAAGTTCTAAAAATATCTGAAATGATCTGAAAAGCTCCAAATGTCCGCAATTAATTATCAAGGATTTCTAGAATTTTCTAGATTTTATCCAAATATTCTAGAATATTCTAGAATGATTTACTATTATTAAGAAATTGTATAAGGGTACAGGGTGGTCTGTCATTATCGGGAATAATTTTGTGTTCTGCAACATTCTAGAACGATCGAAAACATTAAAAAATAAAGGACAAGCTGTCATTGTTAAAAATAATCTTGAATATTCTGGTTCAACTGAATTTAGCCTATCACGTGCTCTTATTTTGAATAATAGCGAAACGTGATTGGCTCTAACCAGTTTAACCAAATTGTTAACGTTGATCAGCGCCCAGGAAACCGGGGTTAAGTATCTCAATATCTAAGATAGAATGTATCGAAATATCACAAAGAATCGAGCGTATATTTTTCGAAACTAATCAACTTTTTCGGGGTCAAGCAGGTGAACTAGATCAAACGGTACGTTAAAAAAAAAAGAAGAAGAAGAAAGTTAAGTAGCATTACCTGTGCCTACTACGGCTTCCCCGTGTGGTATACCAGCATACATATATACCTACACACAGATACCTTCGATCCTCTTTTGTAGAGGAGTTGTTTTATTATTGCACGTCTACGAATTCAACAATCGCCGCCGATTGTGTTTGTATGTGTGTTAGTCTTATTAGTGTAAATGTGTGTTGTATAATACGAACGGGCAGGTGCTCGTGCACCTGTAAGAAAACGGACGACGATGGGGCATATGTTTCACCTGAGTAGTTGATGGAAAACGTTAAAATCAACCCAGCAACGGACAGAAGGCAAATCGTCCCCCGGAAACCGATTGCAGATAGTACACTTAATGTTCGGCGACTAAGAAAACTGTTAAAGAACGTTACGAGAAGGAAGGAATGAAAATAAAAGTGGTGGCCGTTGCAATAGGTGCGTCTTTATCTAATTCAAGCAGCGAATTGTAATTTAGCGTTTTCTTTGAAACACGCGAAAGGAGCTGGCAGCCGTTTGCACATTCTACGACATGCCTCTCTCGATCAAAAAGACTTGAGAGGAGATAAGAGAAAAACAATTTTCAACAATTGATTTCTAACAAATAAAGGTAGGCATAACTACTATGTAGTCTTCAGAAACTGATCCTGTTGAGATTCTTTCAGTCCTTTTTGTCGTATTGGTTATATATCTTCAAGGATGCACCCTTAATTCAGAAACTAAGAATCACCCATCGATTTAATATGCTACTGCTCATGGACAGTGGGCACAGCGGAAAAGAAAAGGTTAGAAGCTTTTGAAATGTGGTGTTATAGGGGAATAATGAGGGTAACGTGGGTAGAAAAGGTTAGAAATGAAGAGGTATTGGAAAGAATAGGAGGACAGAGGACTCTATGGAAGTTAATAAAAAATAGGCGAGATAGGTTGGTAGGACACCTTCCTAGGCATGAAGGTCTAGTCAGAGACATATTAGAGGTAGAAACAGGAGTTAGGAGGGGTAGAGGTAGACCTAGGTTAGATTACTGTTCGCAAATAGTTAAGGATGTGGGCTGTTCTAGTTTTAGGGAAATACGAAGTTTAGCTCAGGATAGGAAAGAGTGGAGGTACGTGTCCAACCAGTCTTAGGACTGACGACCTTATGATGATGATGCTCATTGTAATAATATAATATTATACCAGACCAGAGTGTCCAAGTTTGGATAGTTAAATTGCTAAACACTTTTAGAACCGCCAGCTTCTTTCCAATTAAACATTTTAATGGTCAGTTTGCTCCAAGTAAAAACTGAGATAAGGGCGGACTAGGAGCAGACTAGACGGATCCAAATCGAATCGAGGCTAGACATGTTCCGAAAAGACTAGAATGTAGGATCTAGAGATCCTGGTCTTCCTTGTCGCTAAGGCAATCTAGGCAGCCCACTATAGGCATTTTTTACCTTACATGAATTTGTAACAGTTGGTAGGGCGTCTTGAAATAAGATAAAATAAGTGTGTTCTTATTAAATATTTAAATCGATCGCGTCTTTGACATTTCATGCATTAATTGACAAACCCGCAAACATACCTTCACTGGAACGTACGTCATTATACTAGATTTTGTTCTAATTTTCTGCAATTTTTATTGATATGGTCTCGTTGCCCGCCTTCCTTCACGTTTTGGTGTAAGATGTACGTTAAGGAGATGCAATCTTGAGGACAAATAAGTAACCAATAAAGTCAGTTTATGTTCTGACATTATTTTTATTTTATCTGTTGTCTGTTCGGCCGAGAAACGTAACGAGTTAATATTCGCACAAAATATACCTTCGCATGTTATAGTTGTTGCACTCCGGTTGTTTCTTGGCCAGTCGGCATTTGAAATTCGCTCGCTCCGATCCTATAAAGTTCGCATTCTGATGCGCCATCGGTCGTTACGAGGCCGCTTTTTAAAACTTGGCACATCTTAATTTTATATAATTTAAAAATTCCGCCGTCTCGCGCGTGTTTTTTTCATTAACATGCAAAAATCGTAAGAATCGTCGTCGACGGTTGTACGAGAGCGGCGCGGCGCCGTTGCGATGCCGCGCGCGCCGTAATTTCGTGATTATTATGTCGGGCGTTTCGTGGTCGAGCGCTCGCAACAATTGCAATTTAATAATTTTATCGACATGTTTAGGAGCGAGGGACGAATAAAAATTAAAATTTACGCCGCCAGCATTGCCTATAAAGTCGTTGTGGCCAACGGAACCATATCGGGGCGACAGTATTTAACTACCAGCATAAAAATATAAAATAATATACGGGCCCGTCTTCACGTGAGCGCTCACTCTACGACGCCACGGCGTAATGTACAGGGCGTATCTTCGACTAACTACAAAACAAGCTGTGATGTAGGTTATCATCATCATCATAAGGTCGTCAGTCCTATCACTGGTCGGACACGCACTTCTACTCCTTCCTATCTTGAACTATTCTTCGCATTTTCCTAAAATTAGAATTATAAAATTCAAAAAATTTGTAGGTTATCATCATCATCATCATAAGGTCGTCAGTCCTAAGACTGGTTGGACACGTACCTCCACTCTTTCCTATCCTGAGCTAAACTTCGCATTTCCCTAAAACTAGAACAGCCCACATCCTTAACTATTTGCGAAGAGTAATCTAATCTAGGTCTACCTCTACCCCTCCTAACTCCTGTTTCTGCCTCTAATATGTCTCTGACTAGACCTTCATGCCTGAGAAGGTGTCCTACCAACCTATCTCGCCTATTTTTTATTGTCTTCCATAGAGTCCTATGTTCTCCAAGGAGACTGACAGAGAAATGTTCTTTTCAGATTTACCTCAAAATGTATCCATCTGTTTATTTAAATCTAAAATTTAGAAAAATATAAGTTTCGTTTGTCATTATAAGGTTAAAATTCAATGTTGATAAGAATTGTGCCTGTGGTTAATCATCATGTTACGCCACTAATTGACGCTAAAGCAGCAAAATATAGACCCGCGAGGGTATATATTCGGGGAATCCTCGAAACAAAAACGCATGTACTGTTGGCAGTTAATGGCAACTGTCTAAAATACATGAAACTATTTCCAAAGCGGTCACCACTGTGTAGGGCACCTTGGTGTGTTGTTAGCGAAAGATTAGTAAATTGACCTAAAATATGTAATGCATGTTGTTATTCATATGAAGTAATGTATAAGTAAATTCTTCTTAAAAGAAAAAATTCATATTTTGTTATTTAAGAATCACCCTGTATGTGAACTATACGTTCTTCGGACTTGCTGTCGCGCTCTCGTACTTATATAGCTAATATAATTATCATGTATTATTATGCGACGGACGGTTTCCATAAAATGCCATCTTTCCTCGTAAAACCATAATTGCTGTTGGCCAGATCGGATATGGAAATGTTTGACAGCAGCCGCATCTCTTAATACCCGTTTATATCACTTTCATCTGTTCTTATCTCCGTTAATTGGTTGTACGTCTTGAATAAAAACCGATCCGGCCGATCGTTCCCATCATTTTCATGTAATTTATTCTATTGTTATAAACTTTGTGCAATACAAATGATTCTCGGACACTATTTTTTTTTAATAAAAAACGTGGTCTATGATTTGGTCCATCGAGCCGGACTCGTTATTTAATAACGCGTGCATCGTTAGGAGCTAGGTAATTAATCAATTTACATTTTGTTTATCCTTCAAATTTCAAGGAGAGATAAAAAGGGCATTCACAACAATAGTGTGTGAACAGTATGAGCTTTGTAACAATCAGGTGCGTATTCGCATGTGTAATAGCTTTAAAACAAAGGAATTAAGTGGTAATGGTATAGAGCGCTTATTAATTAATAAAATAAAACGTAATTAGCAAGTAACAATAACGCGCAGTAGTTTTGATAATATGCCTATTTAGTTATGACTAATATGCGTCGGTCGAAGGCGGACAAGTGGACTGTAACTGTGAAGTAATTGTTTGTTAAAAATGTGACCGATTACCATCGATAATTACCGGTATTAAACTGCTCGTTTGCGAGTGCAAAATCATAAAGCCGTATCGCCAAAGACCTTCTAAAAACTTTGTATTTACTGCTTATTTCTACTTTGATCAGAACGTTCAATTAAAATATGAGTATGTATATTTCATTTTTCTTACTACACGCGATTGTTGCGAACAACAATTACCCTACGAGTAATTACAAAAAGACATTGGGAGATTATTTGAATGTTAAACACGTATGAATTGATTAAGAAAAACTGTATACACGAATCTTATTTGTACTATAAATATGAAACTTATTGTTAATGAGCTAAGGTTAGTTCAGTTTAGTTTAGAAAAATTAAATAGTAATACATACGAATAAGGTCGTTTTCGAGAAATGAAAGGAATGTCTATCAAAAAGAAACTTTGACAGAAATTGTACTGTGTGGTTTACGACATAGCCTTGTGGTCCTTCGAGCCGGATTTTCCAATTTATTTTCAAAAATAAAATCATGCTTAAGATATTTCATTATAAATGAAAATGCTTATTCCCCTTCTTCGTGTCTAATGTTTTAAAATATTTATTTTTTCAACAATCTCCTGAATCTCTTTAAATTCAAAAAAAAAAATACAAATCGAATATACGTAATAGAGGCAGGTGGTGTGTACAACTGACATTTAGATTTTACAATATAAAATGTACCTGCTATAACTAATAACTGCTTTATTAGCAGAAAAGATAATCTGTATTGTAGTTGTAGATATTTGAACGTAAGATAATTTTGGGTAGTGTAGAATTGGTCCTCCGAGCCGGACTTTTTAAGCGGAGTTGAATTTTTCAAGTGAATTCTCTTAAAAGTTTTATTGGTGCATTAACTTTCTGTTGTAATGGATCCCTTTCAGCAAATGTGAGTTAGCTGGTACAGTAAATTACTAATTTAACATTTATAACAGAGCGTTCAAATGAGCCACGACCGCGTAATTGGCGAACATGCCCAATCCAATTACCGTTTTACCCATTGTAGAGTACGCCACTGGGCAAAATAACACTAACGGAAGGACGTAGGGGTTCAGCTCGTGACGCGTTGGTCACCATCGACTCCGGGTTCCGTTCCATCGAATTCGTTATTCATTGCTTGCCATTAAAGCCGATTAATTAGCTTTGCTACCTCTGGCTCTGTAGTCTTTTGATTAATGGACCAATCTGAAGAATATTAAAAATGCTTCTGTATATACAAGCCATGCACCTATGGACGGTCGAGTTTATCATGCAAAAACGGTCGCATGCTCGACGCCAATGGACGCAAGCAATATGTAACGTAATTTCCGATTTGACTCGGTAATTGTACGGTAAGCGTTGTCATAATCTTCAGTCCTGCAAGGCAAAGCTATACTGTAATGACATTCTTGAATTTTGAAAAAAATTCAAATGGTAGCGGGCAAAACAGATACCTATAGAGTGGGAACAGTTTATGATGAAATTATTTGTCACGAAAAATTTCCTTTTGCTCTATAAACTCATGTATACTCTTGAAGATAGTATTAGCGCCACCTAAATTAAATACTTCGTGGTCCCCTGTAAATTCTGACAGTTGTTTACGCAGAAGTGTCTCAAGTGTCAGTTAAAAATAGAAACAACTACAATTCTTAGTATAATTTAATTCTTTTTTCTGGAAGGGAAAATAGTGGACGGAAATTCGCGAAAGGATTTTACCTTTGGTGACATCCTGCAGTTCAGGAATTAGCTGTAGCAAAAATTATCAATAATTATCATGTTTCAGTCTAAGCTGATAGACGACACAAAGAGTAAGAGTTAGAATGCAAAGATTGACTAAAAATAAGGAAGCTCAGGATAGGGATTGCGACGGTCCTATAATGATGATGATATGAAAGGATTGCTCTGAATAAAAATCCCTAGAATTGTTAAATAAGAAAACTTTGTGAAATAGGCAGCAAACGGTACGAGAGTTGTTTTTAGAAAATAAAAGTGTTCGGTTGAAATCTACTGCTGTCTAGAGTCAACACCATAGACAGACAAGCGACTTTAGAAAATAAAAATATTCGTTCATGTAAAATCGCAATTATTTTATACCGTCAAACCCACTGCAGGCATGTGTGTGCAAGTATGTTATGAAGTGGTCCACCACAGCGAAAACTCTGCCTCCTAGCTACCTACGATCTCGGCAAAGCGTCTTCGACCGGGATTGGTGCTCTTGCAATTAACAAGTTTATTACTGAGAAGGATTATCGCCGGTCGTTATCTGAAGCAATTCCCAGTCTAATTGATTTTATGTGCGTGAGTCTATCTTCGTTTATTACGTTCTTTCCACTCTAGTTGCCACTCCTTTTCGCCCAGCGCAGTCCCTTCGGGTCCCTTAAATACTTTACGAAGGACGACCGTACCGTTCTCATATCATAAAAACTGCCCGTTTCAGTACGCATGAAGGTTATGTTTGGTCGGCAGTGCAGTATTTGGTAACGCTTTCAAGAAGGCTGGGAGTCTTTAGCGCCTTTCGGGCTTATTTCCCCCAATTTTTATGCTCCGTTAACCGTGTTAAAGGCAATTAGACGGGTAACGTTTATGCAAGCTGTTGCACAATGCTCGACGGACAGGTTACCAACATTGATTTAGCAGGTTGTTGGATGGCATCGTTTCTGTTATTAAAACCCTTGAATAGGGGAAGACTGCGATTGTGTTTACAAGGTGTCTAAGGACATTGGAAACTTAGAGAACCAGGAAATGGCAAGGAATTTTGCGTTTGTAGATTAGGTACTCAGCTGGGAAACAGAGAAGTTAAATGGATTTGAAAACGTTCTTTCACATTTAAAATCAGATCTACGAATCTCTGCTGTTTTTGTTTTATACTATAAATAAATACCTAGCGTATAGTTTAAAATTAAAGAAAAGGCCCATTTTAGAGGACTATCTTGACAAGAATTCGGCTCGAAAGACCAAATCGTTGCAGTAAATTTTAACAACAAATCAAAATATGTATTTCGTGAAAACTCCAAAACTTTTATTTGTCTGTTCAACGGATAATACACGGTGAGAGATGTTTTGTGAAAGTATTCAGTCGATTCTCAATACTCTGGCACTGTCGTCCACGTTAGACGTTCCGTGATTGATGCGGCGCACCCTGGCTGCTTTATCCATGCGGATGATACTTAGCATGCACGGCTATTAGCGGTATCTGCTAGGATCGGTAAGCTGGTGGTCCCATCCTTCGACTAACATCTGCATACAAACCGTCCACATTTAGGTACATACGTCGGCCGCGTCGCGTCTAGATCTATGTTCAACCTATGTATATGTTGCGCTCGTATAAATTAGTAACTACCGATTTTATCGCTGCCGTTATCAAGGGAAAACTCGGGGACGATGGTTATCATTTTTATTGGCTTCTGGGCTTCTTTAACCACGTACTACCCACCATTGAAGAACACAAACCGATCATTGAGTCGTGCGTTTATTTACGCATATGTGTCATTCTTGCAACATGAACTCTTCGAGACATAGCAATAAATAGCGTAGAATACAGTCTTTTCATGTCAATGATCCAGTATTTTAATTGCTAAAAATTGTGTTACCACTAGGTTATTTATCAGACAGTTACGGAATAAATTAGCAGGTTGTTGGATGGCATCGTTTCAGTTACAAAAACCGCAGCGACTGCGATTATGTTTACAAGGTGTCTAAAGATACGAAAGGCATGGAAAACCAGGAAATGACAAGGAATTTTGCATTTCTAGACTAGCCACCCGGGAAATATTGAATTTAGATCAGTAAAGATTCAAACAAATCCGTTCCCTCCTGTTTAAAATGAGATTTACGGAACTCTGTTGTAATTATTTCATACTCTATGTACCTAACGAAACTTAAAATTAATGAAAATGCCAATTTTAGAGAATTCCTTTGTCAAGAATTCGGCTCGAAGGACCAAATCGCTCTAGTAAATTTGGAACAGATGGAGGTACTTGTAAATCTCAGAATACTATTATAGACTCATTTAGAAGTTTTCATAAATCACCTTGAGCTCCGTCTCTGTGAAGCTAACTCAACTAACGAATATTTAATGTTAATAAATATAATTTTATAATAACTAACCATACTTTGGGCGGTACCTTTATCAGCGATGCATAGCTAACTGAAGGAATTTGGCATACACGTCAAAGAAAAATTTAATACTTAGTTATTACATACCATTAGAATGTATGCAGCCAACTATGTACGACATTTAGGCTCGCTGACTTTTTTACGATTGTTTTCTTCCAACTCGAATGCGTCAAACTTGATGACTTTTAATTAAAAATTCTGATTAAACGTCAAGTCTATATTTTGAGCCAAATAGACCAACATCAATGAGTTGCAGCTCGTAACATTTTACTGAATTTCAGTGGCTTGTTTGCAGTTTATATTTATAAAAATACATAAGTATAGATGAGATACGTAACATATATATCAACTTCAATCGATTGATTTAGCCATGTGTATCTTGGGATGGTGACGCGACTGCGACGACGCCGAACGGCGTAATCTACTTATGCTGTTTCACATGAAACGACTTATACCATTCACGCTGATCATTCGTGATTTTCACGCTGATCAAGTTCGCGTGCAAAAATTGTCGCATGTGGACGAAAACCGAACCAACAACTGGATATACGGCTTAGGAACCCGGAGCATTAATAAGAGTTCTCATTTTCATCGGGCACTTTTTACCGGCTTGCCATGCAAATGCTCGAGATATGTTGACAGTCGGCAATGTTTATCAGTGTTTGACGGACAGGGTTAATTACACGCTCTTGTTTGCTTCTCGGGAAAACGAAGGTACTAAAATATCACAATAACATTTACATTCATACACAAAGTAGTAGTAGTGATATAAAACAAAGGATAGCACAGGGTTAAGTCTATTATCGCCAACAGTTAATTTAGAGATTCGGAAAAGATTGTTAATGGTGTGTGTCTGTACGGGTGCGAAACATGGACGGTGGGCGCTGCGGAAAAGAAAAGGTTAGAAGCGATCAAAATGTGGTGTTACATGTGATAGAGAAGGTTAGAAATTAGAAATGAAGAGGTGTTAGAAAGAGTAGGAGAACAGAGGGTGTTGCGGAAATCAATAATAAATAGGCGAGATAGATTGGTAGGACCACTAGGACAGTTAAGAGGAGGAGTGGAGGTAGACCTAGATTAGATTACTGTTAACAACTAGTTAAGGATGTGGGATGTTCTAGTTTTTGGGAAATGCAAGGATTAGCTCAAGATAGGAAGGAGTGAAGGTACAGGTCCGAGGAAGGAAGCTGGCGAGCGGTCCCGCAGGTACTTGCCCATTTATGACCTATTTGGGCAAGTCACTTGGAACCGATACACAAATAGGCTTTCAGTAGGCGTAAATTATAGTATTAATACATATAGGACAGTAGCGTACTAGAAAATAATGTAGAAACATAACTTACCAAAAAGAAAAAATAAACCTATTGCTTTTGTGTTATAGTTAGTTTTCACATTCACTGTCATCATGGGCAACTCTGTTATCAACATCAACAATTAGTTCTTCTGTTTGTCTGTCTATTACTTGCTCACTGATCCCTATTTTTAAATATTTAATCTACGCCCCTGATAGGAATACTGAAGAAAGAGGGCTGCAATCGTTATACCTAAAACTGCCTACTTTTGTCACCGCGCATCCACGCCATTTTAAAATTTCCGCCAGCTTCCAGCGTCAGGCCTGTACAGTCACTAACTATAAAACAAAAGCAATAGGTTTATTTTTTCTTTTTGGTAAGTTATGTTTCTACATTATTTTCTAGTACGCTACTGTCCTATCTGTATTAATACTATAATTTACGCCTACTGAAAGCTTATTTGTGTATCGGTTCCAAGTGACTTATCCAAATAGGTCATAAATGGGCAAGTACCTGCGCGACCGCTCGCCAGCTTCCTTCGTCGGACCTGTACGTGTCTAACCAGGACTGGCGACCTCATGATGCTTCCACAAGGAATTTACTTATAACTGAGTGTGGAGTTTCTCTTCTTTTTGTAATTTTTGATTTTGGAAAAATGTAAGGTTTCAAAATTTAATAAGTATGTACTTATATAGTCTGTTATGATGTGATTATGTTTTTATGATCATGATCGTATTTAGTTCACGGAGATGTGTGGAAAACGTGCTTGAGATTAGCAACACATCAAACATTTAGGTTTGGAGACGACTTGAGATTGTTCGTGTCGTTGCCATTGAATGAGAGACTTGAACCGCAAAAAAAAAAAATGCAAATACCAGTTTATTAAGTCATTTTGCATCTCGATCGGACCTAATTCTCCATATTTTACCATTACGTGCTTTCTGCAACTTTGTGCATATGCAAGGATATTGCCGATGTGTTAATTTGACTTGGCGAACGCTAATTGTCCAGTCCATAATTAAACCATTTTCCTGTTGATGACCGACGAAAAACAAGACATTTTACAGTAATTGGTATACACAGGGCGATCTACCTTCACACACCTTAACAAATGTTATTTATCGTCTCCTATCTTTATATTCTCTTCTGTCTACGTTTTCTTCCCTTACATTACTTTTATTTGTTTTCATACCATACTGTTTTGTTAATACTTCCTTGATTTTATAAAAGGCTGTCTCTAACTCCTCCTTGTTAGATGCTAGGACCTCTTCAGTTTTGGATATAAGGGAAAGTCACACGGGGCCAGGGGAATACAGTGTTTGCGAATTATAAGTGTGTTAAAATAATTCGAAGTGGTCTGTATTCTGTCGAAACTGCCAGACGCGGATCGCCATTTCGATCTTTTTGGATCTCATCAGCGCGTCGCAGGCAGCTCCGACAGAACACAGACCAACTTTTACCTGCTGTCTTAACAGTGCGTTTTAGAAAATACCACAAATGGCGCGGTGAACGCCATCTGTAGCACGATGTTACATTTTAGGATTACGTATGCTCCAACAAGGTCCACTAGTGTGGATATCTACTTGCTGAAAACGAATCCCGGCGTAGCCAACCTCAACGTGATAGGCACGTTAGCTTAATCGAATAAAATAATTCGAAGTGGTCCGTATTCTTTTTATTTTTTTTTTATAAGTGTGTTGTTATTGGCTAAAAAATCGCGTACAAGCAACGATGCATGAGCAGGGGCGTTATCATGGTGCTAAAGCCAATTTTTCTTCTTCCACAAATACGGGCGTTTCTGGCGGATTTCTTTGCGCAAATTGCGCATAACTTGCAGCTAATATTTATTATTGACCGTTCTACCCTGTGGCAAGAACCCATGATCCACTTCGTCCATTCAATCGAAGAAAACTGTAAACAAAACCTTCACATTCGACCTATCTTGACAGGCTTTTTTCGGTCTTGGCTCGTGCAACAGCTTCCAACTGGGATGATTGAGCTTTGGTTTTCACGTCATAATCATAAACCCATGATTCGTCCCCAGTTATGACCCTCTGGAGCGGACAGAGTCCAACAGCTCCTTAGCAATGTTAATGCGATGCTGTTTTCGGTCAAAATTTAGCAATTTTGGTAAGAATTTCGCGGCTACCCGTCTCATGCCCAAATCACTGTTAAAAATTGAAAGGCAGGAGTCAATCGATATGTTTAGGTTCTCAGCAACTTCTCTAACAGTGATTCGACGATTGGCAATTACTATTTTCTTCACTTCATCAGTGTTTTCGTCTGTTGTTGACGTCCTCGGGCGTCTGACACGTTTTTCATCGTTCACATCTCCTCGGCCCTCTGGGAACATTTTCTACCACCGATAAACGTTGCTTCGGTCCAAGGTAACTTCATAATATTCCACAGTCAATATTCGGAATACGTCCGCGCACTTAATTTTGTTTTTTACACAAAATTTGGTACAGATTCTTGGTCCATTTTTTGGAAAAGGCAAAAATCGAAGACGAGCCGAAACACGTGCGAGCAAAGCAGCTGTCAAAACTTAACTGAATATTCAACATGGCCGGACTTGTCGGTATCAGTGAGAGACATGAGTACCAACATAACGCCACAAAAAAAATCGAAAATCAAATATACGTAACCCACGGAAATTCAAAATTCGCAATACTTTTTGAACAGACTTCGTACATAAAACTGTCATTAAGTTATATATACATATATATGTACTTCTACACAAAAAGATAAACTATTGTTTAATCGCGTAATAGTTGTTCGCCCTCTGAAAGCACACCGTTTATGGCCTTAATATGTGGTAGGTAAAAAGTTCTCGTGTTATAAATAAAAAACTAAAGCAATTTCACATAGCTATACATGTGCGCTCCATTTGGATCAGAAATATCGATCGATACTAATATTTACGCCGCCTTCTTATGGGTTTGTAACGGGATCGGTTTTCTTTGAATTGCATAGAATGAGGAAATTGTACGATGCTCTATTTCCGAAGGCATCCGTTCTAGTACGATAGATAGACACATTAATGCGAACAGTTTCTTTTATCCTTTTGTAATTACTTCTTGGCGTATAAAAAACTCGGCATTAGCTGGCAATATTTGCATACACAATTAACTACCGGCATGTTTTTGGTGTCCCAGAAAATTTCGGCACAAGAAACTACTCATACGCTTATTCAAAAGCGTTTACTTATACTTAATTAACAGAGAAATGTGTTCAAAATACGTTCACTTAAAAATAATAATATTAATAAAGCAAACAATGGTTTATATAAGTAAGAGGACACCCTTTATGATTGATTGAATGCGCTACTTTGTACGTTACTCATTAGCTTTCTCCATTGGCCTTTGCTGCTTTAAGTAATGATCATCATTTCCCATCCGATCTTGAACAAGTTTTTGTCATGATGACTGCGTTTCGTCGTAATCGAAATCGAGATAATTTTCACAGAAATAATGCCACCTCCTTTGGCATGCAACGTTTCTGCATGTGTTGTAATGAAGTGCATCATATGGTGCTACGATGTAATGACGTCTGATATCCAACAGCAGAATTGAAGATTAATTTGTCTGACAACAAGCTTCTTAAATTATACGGCTTCTATATAGCCGTCTAACTACTGCTATATACAGCCTGTCACGCAAAACATCTAATTAAAGGTAATCTTGTAAATTCTGTCAAAACTGACTTGGTTACTGTCCCGATTACAAGTTTATTACCTTAGGCTTCATCGTAATCCGAATTTAGTAGAGCATCTGACATATGTACCTAACGAGTCACAATTAAGATTAATTGGGGATCGATCGCTCAATCAATCTCTAGAAGCGAATCATAAGTTAGTTAGGGTGGTGAAACGTGTAACTATAAAGAGCAACAGGCAGTTATAGAGCTGGGGATGCAACGTAGAGAAGTAAATATTAGGAAGGGAGTCAGGCAGGGATGCGCACTGTCACCGCTACTTTTTAATCTATACATCGAAGACGCCATCAACATCATTAAAGACAGTACAACTGTAGGGATAGATGTGCAAGGGCAAAAGATTAGTATGCTTAGATTTGCAGATGATATAGCAGTATTAGCATCTAGCAAGGAGGACCTAGAGATAGCTTTAAATAAAATGGAAGCGGTACTGACAGATCAGTACTGTATGAAAATAAATAAAAGTAAAACTAAAATACTGATATGCAAGGGAAGAAAAAGTAGGGAAAGAGCGAATATAAAGATAGGAGACGAAAAATTAGAAGAAGTGGCTGATTTTAGATACCTAGGAAGTCAGATAAGTGAGGATGGAAGGAGTAGTAGGGATATAAAGCAGAGGATAGCGCAGGGTCGTGTCGCCTTTAATAAAAAGAAGTCACTTCTATGCTCGCGAACGGTTAATTTAGAAATTCGAAAAAGGTTGTTAAAGGTGTATGTTTGGAGCACGGCGTTGTACGGGTGCGAAACATGGACAGTGGGAGCGGCGGAAAAGAAAAGGTTAGAAGCGTTCGAAATGTGGTGTTATAGGCGGATGATGAGGATATCGTGGGTAGAAAAGGTTAGAAATGAAGAGGTATTGGAAAGAATAGGAGAACAGAGGACTCTATGGAAGTCAATAAAAAATAGGCGAGATAGGTTGGTAGGACACCTTCTCAGGCATGAAGGTCTAGTCAGAGACATATTAGAGGCAGAAACAGGAGTTAGGAGGGGTAGAGGTAGACCTAGATTAGATTACTGTTCGCAAATAGTTAAGGATGTGGGTTGTTCTAGTTCTAGGGAAATGCGAAGTTTAGCTCAGGATAGGAAAGAGTGGAGGTACGTGTCCAACCAGTCTTAGGACTGATGACCTTATGATGATGATGATGATGACCACTTTTCATATCTCTCATAGAACAAATATTCTGCGTACCCAATGGCAAAGAGGTCTTAGAATTCTCGAAATTTTTTAAAAAATTCAAAATAATTGTTAAAAAGTTAAAATTGATAATTTAATCGATTCGTAACTTATCTTAATCGGTTAAACTATAGGGAAAAAAAATTATCTATTATTTCATTGTTTTATTAAAAATTGACCAAATGCGTTATTTTTTGCATCAAAATTTGCAGCAACCTAAACCGAACAAATGGTTCCACCCTATGCCGACCAAATAATTTTCATTTACATATTCGTGTTCTTCACGAAATTTCCGATAAAATGACCCGTATTTCAATCTTTTTCTCCATTATAAGATACTCTTCAGCCATTTCCCTCATTTGACTGGACTATAAGCAAATATCGTCGACTTACAAATTGGAAAGGCTTTCGGGAGGAGTTATTTTCTAACGTTTCGCTAGCACGAGTGGCTAGCGTCTTCAGAGGTCCTTCCATCTCCGATGTTGGATGTGGATTCTGAAAGGTTAGAAAGCAATTCCAACCAACCATTAGTTCACGTACTGGCCCCGAAAGACTTTACAATTTGCGAGTCGATGACATTTGCTTACCCCGCTATTAATATCTGGAGAAAACTATAGAAAAGTGGAAACTGTGAGAGTAAGTAAAGATGGTTACACGTTTCACCACCCTTACTCACTTATGATTCGCTTTTAGTGATTGTTTGAGCGATCGGCCTTTAGACCTGAATCAGGACAGTATCATCGACTCGTTTAATTTGTTATTATTTTTCTGAATTTTTTATGTTCTCAGTTTTCGACAGCAGATATTTTAAATTTGCATAGTATTCCCATGCCTTCAAACGCATATTTTCTACATTCACTCTGGGTGTACACAATAGTAAATGTAAGTAGTTTGTAAGCGATTTATCAAGTCGATCGATAGAAATCTATCTGTTCGCGTTCGTCAGTAGCAATCAAATGGTGGGTAGGTAGGTAGGTAGGTAGGCTGGTAGCCCCGATAACTCGCCACAATATTCCTTTCTCAATTAGCCACGAATAAAACTTCCAACTTCTAATCTACATTGCTGCGGTTCCGATCGTCAGATTTAATCGAGCGGCAATATTTTACCCGGGCTTATCATCCACGGTCGCTTGTACAGGTCGGTACGTAGGAGAGAATTAAGAACGGAGAAGAAGGCCGTGGACGGATCGACGGAGGAATGACGACGATGATGAAAGCAACTTTTAAATGTTTGACGGTCTCGGACTTTGACAGTCGGTACTTGTTCAATTTGGCCAAGAAGAAACAAAAACAACAAGTGCAAAATGGATAATATACATAAAAACATAGGAATTTCAATTAGCAGCAGGAAAGCAAAAAACAAGAACCAATCGGCTTTTGACAATTGAGGCATGCTTTTACAAATTAAAATGACCTATATTGAACAACATACGTGGGGCAAACAAAAATAAAATTAAAACAAGCCCATAGTGAACACATTAAAATTAAAACGAAAACTATGATAGCCCAGGTCCAAGGTAAGGTACAGTCACATTGACATACATAGCACCAAAATGCAGAAAATTAAGTAACGAACAGTAATCTAATTTAGATCTTGTTACAGTCCCTTTTTACTCATCATAAGCTAAAATAACCTCACGTGTTCCCATATTTCTTCTAAATCCCAATTGGTGTTGCTCTAATAATTCTTCCACCTTTTTCGTAACCTTCCCTACTCGATTCTATTTAAGACTTGGCGCATGTAAAGTTAAGTTAATTTTTCTAAAAATTTATCCGTTCCTCTGTTTCTTGGTATGGTTATCACCATGTTCCATTTACAGTCCTCGAGAACATTCCCCGTCCCGTATATTTAGCTAACTAACCTTACAGTAATCCAATTTAGATCCTCTTCCAGTCCATTTTTACTCATAATGATTATCTTCGCGTCTTATAGATTAAAAAGTAGCAGTGACAGTGTGCATCCTTGTGTAACTCCCTGCATCCCTGTCGATTTCATTCTTATTATCCGTAAAGCTAAAATAACCTCATGTATTCCCATATTTCTTCTAAACTCCAATTTTTTTTGCTCTAATAATTCTTCCGCCCCGTAATCCATTCTAGTTAAGATTATTGGTGCATGTAAAGTTAAGCTAATTTTTCTAAATTTCTCGTATATATCCGCACCTCTCTTTCTTGGTGTGGCCATTAGCTTTACAGTCCTCAAGAACATTCCCCTTGACTAACTAACTTTCCATCCCTAACATCTTGGCCTCCCGCCTGTGTCCCATTTTCCCCTCTGCTTTTGTTTTTCGTCTGTCCTGTACCTAGTCTATTACGCATTTCCATTCGATAGTCAAACTTATTTCTACTTTTTTCTTTCACCAAATTCGAAAAGGGTGAAGAAGAACCTGTTGATAATCTAGCGACCATTAAGATCTACCCAAGTTAATTTTATAGATGTGAAAGGGACAAATTACGGTGGAATAACTCATCTGATAAAGATCTGTTTCAAAAGGACGGGATTTTTTTCGCGGTCCGTACCGTAAATGACTTCGCCGCCCTTGCTGTCGATTATTTTTTCCTTTTCGTCCTTGCTCTCTTCCATCTGAGTCGTTCTCTTTCTTTCGCTCTGTCGTTCCCGGGTAAGGAGAGCGTCGATCCGGTTGTTTTAGATGGAAGAAGAAACGGCAGCAGCGGAAACGCTACAGCAGCAGTACTGGATTTTTAAAAGCGTGCGCCCGCGGCTCCTCTAACGCTACTGTTTAGTGGCCTATACCAATTATCTCATCGAATTGTGGACCGCATTCTTCAACGAGAACAAAGGACGATGCGGCCGACGGCGCGGCCACAGCAACGGCCGCGTCTCACGGATATTCGCATCATATGGGAAATAATAATTGATTTAGGGTAATCCTGTCCTGTAAACTACATATTATAAACGTGAAATATATTCCCTTATTTTTCGGAAAAAATTCTCAATCATGTCACACTAAAGGCAGAGTGGGACGAGTTACTTATCCTGAAATAATGAAATATTTTTATTGGATATCACTATTTTGAAAAAGGTTTGAAGGGGAAATTAGTTAGTGACCTGGCAATTGCACGTCAAGTAATGTTTTAGTGATAACAGAGTGGGATATTCTGTAATCGAAAATTTATTTATCATAAAATTAAGAGCAAATCAAATGCAAGGGTATTTCCACAATATTCCGCTTTTTCCTTTGCTGGGATCAAAAATATACATTCCCATTAAAAAGGCCTTCCATATCAAAGTTGAGGTTCTATTCAAGATCACTAGCCAATTTTACTCCTTTAAAAGCAACAGTAAAAACTTATAAGAGTATTTTTGATTTTAACATTTTTCGCTGGTGGTAAAAATATGCATTTCCATTAAAAAAGCTGAAAGTGACTTGATCTTCAAATAATTTTGAAAGCGAAAACCACTGATTCCCCTTCGACAGTATACAATTTTTGTCTAAAATATTTTCCAAAATGATCAGCTCCAATCAAGGTATTTGATTGGCTTAGGATGAAGGACTCATGAATATGTGTAAAACTTAATAATAATCGAGGTTGAAACGTCATTTTATTATCAGATTTCTTTTAATCGTATGATTTACATTCGTCCTTACAACGTTGGTGATCCTTTCTTTTGAAATTTTATAGAATTCTAAACTCCTAAAGTTTAAAATTTTCAGTTTTGACTTCCCTTTTTATATTCATCTGACTTTTATTTTTTTAATTTTGAGTAGATGTTTGACGGTTCTTTTTACCCTTTTCGATACGAAGCCTTAAAAAACATCGACTAAACGTAACAATTATGTACTACAATCGACAATGATGTAATAATGATAATAATTCAAGAGTTACCTCTGTTTAAACTATCAATCACTTGAATAAAAGTTAGTGGGACGTTTGGTACGAGACAGACGTTGATTTTCTGTTGTTCGACGACGGGCTAGACGAGTAATTACCCTTTATCGATGACTGCGTCATTCGCTGCTCGTTACTTTGCATCGAAATAATCAAGTTGGCGAAGCATATGGCAGCCATTATCGAAAGCGCATCTCGGATTGATACGACAACCTTTTAGCGTTCGATTAAAAAAGAAACTAAAAAAGCAAACCATGGGTACGAAACCTAAACAAAAAAAAGGAACGCTGACAAGAAGACGAAGAAGAAGAAGAATCGGACGTCTGAAGGTTTAATTGTTTGCTACCTTTTTCGTAAATGGTACTCAGTGGCCAGTGGTTACTTGATTCGATATGTCGTGCACGTCTGGCACCTGATGGAATTAAAATTACCAACGATTTTACAATATTAAAGATAATGGTAAAGAAAGAGGACTTTTCGGCTACTAATGCTGGTAAGTGGGTAGTCCCTCCTACTAACACTCTTGTGTAATGCTGGAGAATAAGGCGGAAGTCCCTAGCAGCCATTTTATAATTGATGGTTGGCGAAAAACAGATAATTTAGGAAACGATCCAAGAAAACTAAACAGTGATACATGAGCCGCTAGACTACATTATTTGACAGGATAATGTAAAAAAAAACAAGCCAAATTGTCTCGATAGACAGTTATTGATTTCAAATGGATAAACAGTTTTAAAAATTCCCCTTTTTTCAATTTCACCCTAGGAGTGATATTCTTTTGGTATGATTGAGATCATAATTACTGATTTAAAGTGGATGAATAGTCTTAAAACCTCCCTTTTCTTCAATTTCACCACAAGAATAATCTTCTTGGCATGGTTGAGATCAAAATTATTGATTTAAAATGGATGAAAATTTATAAAACTTCTATTTCTTTCCATTTCACCACAACAGTGATCCTGTATAGGTAAGGTTAAGATCTGATCCTTTTCGGTCGACTCGGTTATCCTTTGTTTCGCCAATCATTTCCCTTCGATTTATTTTTAGTGGATTTCCTTCTTTTTGTTTAATTTCAGCACAATGATTATCCTGTTGATTGATACGGATCAACTCTATCCACTGTCCTAGGAGAGCGGTTTATGACTTGCCACATTTCACTGGGATTCAAGAGTGTTTGACAAAGTTCATAAGGTAGCACGTAGAGTTGGTTCACATTTTGTTGGGGCTGCTTACGGCGTGCTAACGAGATCCATTACGATTGAAATGCGATCTATGTCTAACGGTTTCAACAGAAAATTGTGTTCTATTTGGTTAGCATGCCGTCGATTCGGTTCGACAATAAGTCGATATTCTTAGTGGACCTTGTCGAATATTCTTGAATCCCACGGAAATATAGTAATTTACTGCAGAGTTTTTGATGTTTTAAGATTCATTTATTACACTTAATAGAAGAATTTCACTTTACAAATGATAACATCTTACAGAGGAAACGCGACTTCTGAATAAACAAAATAAGAGCGATACAATCTAACGATTATTTGAACTAAGTTAAGTAGAATTGTTATCTAATACTTATCGTTTGCAAAACACAGCGATATAAATGTTTACAGTAGCGTACTCGGGAGATTTTCATTAACAATTTTCATGTAAAGCGGTCGTGTTAGAAGCAGTTAAAGCTTACGTAGCATCGGTGATTGTCCGATTCATTCCAAACAAGTGACTCTTGGCTGTAAGTACACACGGAGTCGCTCAGATTTTTACGGCTGATAAAGAGCACGCAGTCGGGGTGTTATCTCTCTCTCGATGGACATGTTAGACGATAAACTTTCGACTTAACTGTCGCAATATTAAAGGACATCACACGACCGCGTTATATGACGCGGACGGCATTACGACGCTCTTAAGGCGGATACCGTTTCGGAATTATCATATTATGGACGCGTTATCTGCTCGCGGAAGCGGGGTTTCATTCGTAGAAGAAAAAATTGTATCGCTCTTGTCGTCAATTTACCCGTATTTTCTTCTATGTGTACTACAGTTAAGACAGGTGTGCGCGATCTTAAGTGCGCTTAAGAATTACCAGTCGCTAATGGAACGTATCTAAACCCACGGGCGCGAATAAGATTGATCCAAAATCCACCCTCGCGCCATAATCGCCGCCTGCGCGCAAGTTGGTAGATACCACCGCATACACTTAAAAAACTGCACCATTGTAGTGGTGACAATTGTTATATCTCTTCGGTTATCAATGTAAGTTTACATGACGTGTCGGACACCCCAAATAGTATTAATGTGCATCAATAGATAGTCTGTACGAAGCAATATACATGTATAAGAGTGTATAAAAGAGCTAGTAGGTCTCATTTTCATCCACAGCGACAAATTTGATTGGTAAAATCGCCAAAGACATACTCTTGTAAATGGTCTAGTGGCTAAGGTGTAAGTCTGCCACGCCAGAGTGCGCGAGTTCGAATCCTACAGTATGATCAGATTTTTTTTAGCTTTTTTTGTATGCTATAATAAACCGACTTCCTGACGGAGTATTTTATTTTTCCAATCAAAAACTATTACCACCGACAATACAATCTGTCAGTAGGGTTCGTAAAATATATTGCAGCCGCAGGACGGCGCCTGAGATTGATTTAATTTTAGTTTCCTTTTACACCCTATACCTGTGTATATATACACGATGTCGTACATGGTAACTTGCAATAAATTGCGCCATTTTATATTATGCTACGTGTGTAAAAACGCGCGTCGTATAAGGAGTTTTATTACAGCTCGAGGGATAGATCGATCGTAATTCGGTAGTAGATGTCTGCCGACATGCTGGTGCTAGTATCTAACCGATCGATAATAACGATTTAATTGCTTACGTTTATTATGCTACCAGTTTATAAAATCACTCTATAATCTGAACGGACTAATGTATGTATAAAATGGGTCCGTAGGTTAAATGTACTTCGTACCATCATCTGACGCTAGCTAAGCTTTTGAATATAATCGACGATACCCAGGTAATCCTTAGTACCTATTCCTTGCAAGTAGAAAGAAACGATATTGATGATACAGTCGTTCAGTTTCGTTGTAAAACGGCCACCATACTAAAATTACCATTTTACTAAATATTTCCAAGGGCTAGTGCACCCTACAGTAGCATTACTTGAATATTTTTGGCAAAATAGCAATAGATTTCTCAAACTTCATGCAAAGTTTCTTGAAAGTGTCATACATTTTCAGTTTTATTATTTCGTTTGCAGGGACGGACTGGTGGACCGTATTATGGCATCCAATCCCTCGTTCTTTTGGGTAAGTTTTTACTTTCCTTTACTATATTTCAGTTTTCTTCAAAGTGCCTTTGATTGCACGCACAGAAATGGTCAAATGAATCTAAATTGATGCGAACGAACTTAATGGCTTCTGACCGCCATATTGGTTTCTAACAGCAACATACCTATTGGCTTCGTTGTTGACGCAAGAAATGTATTGTTTTAAGTATCGATTGTCCGTTCGTTAAAAATAGTGTCCGGTAGGTACAATGTTATTATTGGTGTGCCTACACTGATCGTGTCTATAATGATGTACGCAAGTATAAGAATGCGCAGAGGCGGCCGTGCCGGCACAAGATGGCGGTAGCCCGGGGCATGCGCCGTCGTTGTCGCTGCCGTGCGGCCGCTTCATTACCCGTTTGCCAAGATAAGCGCTCATTAAATTCATAAGCGACCGGATCGTAGCCAACTTTGATCGGTCGATTACCATATATTTCATGCTCCAATATCGCAGACGGTAGCGTCCCGGATGCAAAAATCGCGGCCGGCCGCGCTCCGCTCCAGCATTTTATTATTGAACGAAGATCAGCGGGAGTTATTTTTACGCCCCGTTGATTTAAAGTAATAGCCTGGCTCATCGTAACGGCGGCAAATAGAAAAAGAAGATGAAGAAGACGTACATGCTGTTTTATATCCACACATTATATACATACATTGCATCCGTCCTACTGTTTGTAGGTGGGACGCAATGTGCTTCTGCTGTCCGTTTATCCTACTTGTTCTCGCACTTCGCCACTACTAAAATAATTATTGTTTGCCGGCATAGGTGTTAAACCGAACGTTGAAGATTGTGTGATAATTTTCTTGTTACTACATCCGAAGGGGTGTGAATCTCTGAATAGGCGCGGTTTTTAATGTTCTCTCCCGAGGAAGATCTAAATTAATCGAATGGTTTCTGCAAAGGCTTAACTTGACCTTACGAGGCAATTTACTGATGGCCCCATTATGAGCTTATAGATATCGATCTAAAGCTTTTTATCTTCTCTATTTGTTTTTACATTTAATCACGTCAGCTTTTATATTTGGTAACATTTTAAATGGTTGAGGATAATATACGATAGGAAACGTTATTCTGAAGATGAAAGCCTGAATCCAGAAAGTAGGATATGAGTAATATTTTTGGTATTTAGGAAGTCACTTAGGATAGAAAATGCGTCATAGATATAAAACAACTATAGGTCAGAGTCGGGTCGCTTTTAACATAAGAGAATTTTTTGTGATCGCAATCGGTAAATTTGGAAACATATTTTTGATTTGGCTATAGCTCTATGAGGGTGTAGAATGTGGATGATGGATGCTGAGGACAATAAAAAGTTAGAAGCGTGAGGAAGTATTAAAAACAGTAGAACAGAGAGATAAAGCGCTAGTTAGAGAAGAGAGAAAGAGAAAAGCAAAGTAGTGTGGAAGAGAGTAGAGATAGAAAAAATGATTCATTTATACGATATATGCTGAGCAATAATACGTAATGGGGATGTAATGCATGTTACTAATCAAGTGGCTAATAGAAGGACAGTTATGGGAGGGCTTTGGGAGTCAGAAATTATACTGTAAGGAACATTGGTGTAGGAGACTAATGTAATTCAATATGATATACTCCTAATTATGTAAAAAGACAGGAGATTAACTGTAGGAAAATGTGGAAGAAACGATAAATAGGATAGTAAAGCATGAGGAGTGGTTAGGAGGGTTAAAAGAAGGGGATATCAAAGTAGATGTGATAGACAACGGAGGAGGATTTTCAAGAGTTTAAAAATCAATAAGTAGTAGTTTAGAGAGGGAATCAGATCAGCATGGGTGAATTGATGATGAACAGAACAGGGAAATTATAAGGGGAGAGGATCTAAGCAAAATAGAGAAGTGAGGGTATGTGGTGGGGATAGCAAGGGGACTGGGCGCCAAGGTATTTGGAGGAAGGGACGAAAATAAAGGTGCTAACAGAATTTAGGACAGAGAATGGGTGTAGAGGGTGTAAATATTGGATGAAGGAAAAGGATGAACGGTCAAGGATATGTGACAGGGAGATAGAATGTATGAGACACATGTGATAGTAGAAGTTTTTTAGTAAAATTTTAAGGGATAAGGGGTCATCTTTTAGGGCAGTGAGAAAGGTTTGACAAAGGAAGGTAATGTAGGAGGGGTAAAAACATAGCTTTGGTTTTAATAAAGATTTCATAAAGACTTGAAAGGGGCAAAAGCACACCTAGATTGAGGAAGAGATATTGGATTAGGAGAGTAACGTCCAAAACCAGAATTTTTATGTCCAATAACCTGTGCCTTCGAGAAGGTGTGAGTGCATGAAGAAACATAAAAAAATGAGTGTGACCAGGGGATGATTATGGGTGGGTCAGTTAGAGTTGCTGTTTGCTGTGAGTGTCTTAGAGAATCGCGTGTATGTGGTCGTATTATGCAATTTTCTTTATTGGCCCGGCAAGCAAAGTGAGCAAGCGAATAACAATCAGTAACCAGTCAGTTAGTCAGTCAGTCAGTGTTGTTGGAACGGTAGCTCGATCGGCAGCTGCCAGAGGGCGCAGCCTGTGATTACCACTTGCATAGAACCACTACCGGTAATTACACGTTAGGACGCTGCGGTGTAATCTACCCGTCACACCGTTCGATTTCGCCTTTTTTCTTGCTCTTATTTGCCAACTTTGGGCCGTTCCGTAAGTGCAACAACAGACTGCTGCTGCCCCTGCTCCCAGTCTTTTAATTTAAAACTAATCATAGCGTACGCCGCGATTCGACGGACGAGAGAGCGGATTTCAGTGTTGTTAAAAACAACGGCTACCGCATGCGGTCAGGCGAAACGCATCGTCCATTCGCCATGAGGATAATGAAGGAACGGTAACAATTAAGTCCGTCAAATCTAACCGTTACAGGGTGTGATTAACTTCACGTTAAATTAACACCGCTTGTTTTTTACAATTACCTAACAGACAACACCATCGAACTTTAATTAATCGTCAATTCATATTTAATTTCTAGTTGAGTAACGATGTCTTTTTGTTTTTATTCATTTATTCATGTCAAGGCCTACTAATTCGCGATGGGAAGCACGCAAACTGTCTACCGCTATCTATCGATAAAAAAAAGGATTAATAATATATGTAGGTTACGGTATTTTTTTGAGAAGATTAGCTCGCATTTACCGGAAAACATATAAATAAGTATCGAAGTGTGGCTACGTTTAATTAGTCATCAATAAATAATTTAATTGATGATTAACAGGGTTGTTTGACCGGATCGTCACGAGTCATTTCGATATCCTTTTACCGGTTTAATGTTTTTACGTATGTAAAATAATGTTGGTGCTTCTTCTTCTTCTTCTTCTTTTTCTTGTTCCTGGAAACTACATACTATGAAATGTTAATGTAATTCACCGACTTACATGTTATTATTTAATGGGCCTTACATAACTTGTATACAGAGCGTTACAAATCCAATAACAAATCAGAAATGTTGTTGCATCATTATTAAAAAATTTTTAGTAAAGTGCACCTTACATTTCGTCTTTAAGGTTGACACAAGGCTTTCTGAAGGTAGGTCTATAGATAATACGAAGACAGGTACTTTTTTAGAGGGCCTGGTTGTAAAGTGGGCATTTACAACGTAATTTTAAACATTCCGGTTGTGAATAATGGCTAATAAAAACCAAATAGGATTAGTTAGGTGCGAGGGTGCTTCAAATGCTTGACCCTTCAAACTAATGTCTAACAATGGGGCTTAAATGGAGAGCGGTGCGGGATTCCCCTATCCTCTGTGGTTTAGTAAGACACATTGAAAATGAATTTCCTAATTTAATTAGTTTGTTTTCATTTCGCATTTAATTTATTAGCACATGTTTTGATGTTATAGCAAAGTTTTCATGGAAACGATTTTTTTTTTCAAAGTTCTTACGCAGTTTATTTAGTAATAATATTGTGTTCGTATAAAGAGGTAATAATTCTGATTTACGGGTAGCATCACGTCGCATTTGGTGCACGTTAATTACTATTTATTAAATTAGTTTACGTCCATTTACATGTAACGCTATTTTTCCACGTGTTACAGATAATAACAAAACAAGTTTTCTGCTTGCTTACAGTTTGCTAATACTCAACAGGACATTGCTTTCATTTAAAGAGTCGTCTGTAAGTTGTACTATTACTATTATTACTATTAGGTACATATATACGTAACTAATACAATGATTAGCTCCGCAAATGGCACTAGATTTAAATGGTAATTTCCTCAAAGAAGTAAAATAACCTGGCCAGGCTTTAAGATAATTTTTATTACTTATTTACTTAAAATAACGGTACCAACATCCTTTCGTTTAATGTTAGCAGGTACTTAGTACATACGTTATTATTATTAACGAAATTTCCTAGGTAATTGGATAGAATTCCTAACTTAAGCAAGTGCATGAATTCTAATTAACGAAAAGGCTATTGTTTTATGTTCTTTGTTACGATCTTCAGTCTTGGTGTCACAAGCTACATCATGCCTTAGTTTCCGCTGCAAATTATTAATTTATCTAGTTATAGAATGCTATAATTAAATGCCCTGTATATGTTTATGAATATCGCATCGAGCACACTCCTTTGGGCACACGTACTCAGGCGCAAAAACATCACTTCCTTCATTGCCAATTACCATCATCGCAAGATATCATCGAATATTAGGTTTACATTAATACACTTAAGATACAGTTAGTTATCCGCGTCAAACGGTAGCACGTCCTCTTAGGATAGCTGACGTTCTATCGACAAAGTAGACACAACTCTTGTTCCTTTTCAAGATTTTTCCAACTCATGTAGATATAGTTGAGACGTTGAAAATTGGCATAGGTCGCAATAAAACTGCGGCATTTACTTTCTTAACCAGATTAGAGCTGTCTCTAACAGAACGGCTATTTTTATTCATATTATATACATTATATAAGAAGTGGCTGATTTTAGATACCTAGGAAGTCAGATAAGTCAGGATGGAAGGAGTAGTAGGGATATAAAGCAGAGATTAGCGCAGGGTCGTGTCGCCTTTAATAAAAAAAAGTCACTTCTATGCTCGCGAACGGTTAATTTAGAAATTCGAAAAAGGTTGTTAAAGGTGTATGTTTGGAGCACGGCGTTGTACGGGTGCGAAACATGGACAGTGGGAGCGGCGGAAAAGAAAAGGTTAGAAGCGTTCGAAATGTGATGTTATAGGCGAATGATGAGGATATCGTGGGTAGAAAAGGTTAGAAATGAAGAGGTATTGGAAAGAATAAGAGAACAGAGGACTCTATGGAAGTCAATAAAAAATAGGCGAGATAGATTGGTAGGACACCTTCTCAGGCATGAAGGTCTAGTCAGAGACATATTAGAGACAGAAACAGGAGTTAGGAGGGGTAGAGGTAGACCTAGATTAGATTACTCTTCGCAAATAGTTAAGGATGTGGGCTGTTGTAGTTTTAGGGAAATGCGAAGTTTAGCTCAGGATAGGAAAGAGTAGAGGTACGTGTCCAACCAGTCTTAGGACTGATGACCTTATGATGATGACAGACATTATATACCGTAAACATAGAAAAGAGATGCCAGGCAAAAATTGCAGCGGACACCAATAAAGAAAAGGGAATAACATTACAGCAATTAATGTGTAACAGAAAGAGATGCAGAAAAACATGATGTCAACATCGGACTTTAAAAGAAGTTCAACATTTTTAAGACTTCAGGAAAGCAAGACGCTTTTTTAAAGATATAATTTCAACCAGGCGGTTATAAAGCCGACCCTGATCTTTTGCGTACCTAAAAAATCTAACCGCTGCACCGCTTTCCATTATTAGGTTATCTCTTTTTACTTTGTGTGTACTACTCATAAATGACTACAATCCCAAGTGGAAACAAGAAAGAAGATACGTCCATTCTCACAGTTAATCTGTTGTGGAATTTGACAATTTTAATCGTCCCAACTGTTTGCAGTATACACATAATTGTTACCAATTGTTCGATCTATAGGACTTTTTAAAATTATTATTGTTATTATTACTTACTAGCGTGGAAGGAAAAAGGAAACACTCGGATGTACAGGGAATGCCAATTACGAGGTGAAAATATTACGCTTGTAATGGCCTGTGTTACATAAAATGGGTTCATAAATCAGAGATATCCGTCCGTGAACGGGAGGTAATCGGGGCATCTATCGAATCGGAGATCCTTAATTAATATCTCCGGTTAAAGCGCTAGTAGTTAATGTCATTATCGATTCTGATTAGATGCAAAAAAATAAAAAGACGATTTGTTATCCTTTTAATAATACTCATGACAATATGAGTAATTACTTGAAATTGGATGATACTCTTAATATTAATAATAATTGAAACAAAACTGTACCGAATTGTGCTTTCGCAACCCAATTTAGAGAAAATATTAAATTAAATGGAAACAGTATTGGTAAAAAAGTGTAATATGAAAATAAACAAAAGTAAAACAAAATTACTAGTATGCAAGGGAATAAAAAATAGGAGAAGAGCGAAAATAAAAAAATTGGAAGGATTGACTGATTTTCGGGGTCTAGGAAGTTAGATAACTCAGGATAAGAGGAGAAGTTTAGATATAAAACAGTGGCTACTACAGGGTCGAATCGCCTTCAATTAAAAGAAGTGACTTCTATGCTCGCGAACGGTTAATTTAGAAATTCCGAAAAGGTTGTTAAAGGTGTATGTTTGGAGCACGACGCTATACGGGTGCGAAACATGGACAGTGGGCGTGGTGGAAAAGAAAAGGTTAGAAGCGTTCGCAATGTGGTGTTACAGGCGAATGATGAGGATACAGTGGATAGAGAAGGTTAGAAATGAAGAGGTATTAGAAAGAGTAAGAAAATAGGCGAGTTAGAGACATATTGTTCACAAATAATTAAGGCTGTGGAATGTTCTAGTTTTAGGGAAATACGAAGACTAGCATTTAGGTGTGTCACCGAACAGTCTTAGGACTGGCAACCATGTAATGATTATAAATCCAACTTAACCTAACCTAACATATACATCGTAATTTGACTCCATATGGACTAACCTAATTTAGCCAACATGAAGTGTAAGGTATGTTTTTTTGTGCACTTAAAATGGAAAAACAACAAACATCAGTAAATTTAGTTAATTAGCAAGAAGTTTTCCAAAATGTACAAGATCATTTAAAAAGTCAACGCTTTTTGACGTTACTCGTATATAATGCAAAATCAAAGTGTTAAACTACGCTTGTATTAGTTGATGTTGTTATACTGTACAATTAAAAATAACATTTACAAGAGAAGCGATTAAAGTAACGTATTGCGGTCGATAAAGATATCATCAGCAACTAATTTGGTAGGAAACAGTGTACTATTAATAATCGAAACTCGCTTCCTACATTTTCATTGCTGAGCACTGTTTTTTTCTTAAAAGAAACTTACATATTAATTAGAGGGACCGCTAGCCATCCTTATACATTTCGTCTCTTCATTAATCAACAAGTCAAAGGGACGCAATAGGTGAATCGATCCTAATTAAACATGGATACAGTCATAAAAACCTGTTTATTTTTCTTGTATTTTATCTGTTTTTTTATTTCTTTGCAAGCCGATACCCCCATCAATAGATTTATGACTGTGATTTCTGACCGCGCTTCGGTCAAGTCCGGGTACCGAATAAAGCAATTCAAACAATTTGTTACTTAATATTTTAGTTTAGGCAGAAATTTGAATATATGAAGCATGAAAACGATAGATAAGAAGCCCCTTTTCCTCTAGTCGTAATGGCCGGTTAGGTAAAGGTCTAGATGATGGGGGGGATCGAAAGAGGAGGTCTCCCCCACCACTGTACGATAAAAAGTTCGTGGCGGTCTCACCCCCATAAAAAGTGCTGGGGGTTCAAAGTTAATAAATATGCCAATTTTTAGGTATACATTTCAAGGCATGTAAATATTTATATAGTCATTATTAAACAATATTCAAAGGTAAAATTAATGAAAAATACATAAAAATATTGAGAAAGTTATATAAAACATTATTTAAATATCTTTATCAATAGGGTAGGTTAGGTTAGGTTAGGTTATCGGGTTTTGTTCAAGTGACCACCCTCTTTCGATCCCCCACCTCCACCCGCTTGAAAATAATTTTTTTATTGAATTTTATTTGAATTATAGTGTATGAAGATTGTCAAAATAATCAACTTTCAACCCCCACAACTTTTTATGGGGGTGAGACCGCCGCAAATTTTTTATGGGGTTTTACTCAGGTGACCATCCTCTTTCGATCCCCCCTACCCCCACCCCCATCTAACCCACATAACTTTTTATGGGGATGAGACCGCCACGAACTTTTTATGGTACAGTGGTGGGGGAGACCTCCTCTTTTGACAACAGCAACAAAAACTTTTCCTCATTAACCTGACGTAGTTTGTAGTGAAAGGAAAATTGAAAAGGAATTTTCACATTAATATTTCATATTATAACCACTATTAAGAATTAAAAGTGTCATATTGTTTCCATTAGTTGCTTGCGAGGCACGAAGAATGTAAATTAAAATGATGACGGAAAAACACGAAAAATTTATTGCTATCTATCACGTAATTGGCGTTCGCAAATAAGCACATTAAATAAAACGATCAGAGAATTTAACCTTATTACGTGGCTTTCGTTAATTACCTGTGATGAATTGCGTTATTGAGTTGATAATTGGTGCAAGCTACGTGCGTTAGATGTTAGAAGACTACCCAACCAACCAACTCCGTAATTAGTTCAAGTAATACGTTAATACACGATATAAACTGTAGGGAGCATAATTAACAGCAGTTTAGATAATAAGAAATCACTAACGTGTTTCATTTGGTAAATTCTTTTCAATAAGTGATAAGGAAATGTAAAAAGAAAAAGATATAGACACGTCAAAGTACTCATGCTATAATTCAGAATTTTGATTGAAGCATTTTTAATAATAAATAGGCAAAACTTCGGAATTAAAACGCCTTATATTGTACTGATACCGGTCGCTAATTAATAAATAAAAGAATCATAAGTTACGAAAGGTTTTCTCTACCACACCACATCGTAAACATTAAGTGACTCACGAAAACAATCATCGACTTCAAAGATAATTTTATTTCTAATTTAGGTACGCATAACATTTGTAGATAAATGCGCTTTTACGGAAAATGGTAATGCGGGTAATTACGAGAATTACTATTATTAATAAATTACCAGAAAATAAAAACATGTTGTCTACCTTTGACATGAATTATTTATGGTGATTGGTGTTGATAAAGTGCAGGACTCTTTTTGTGACTATGTAATGCTACGCTGGAGAAGTAGAATGCGGAACGCAATTGTCACTGCGCAACTCAAGGTCATGACCCATGAAATTCTGAATTACCTCTAATCGTAACGCCTAGTAGGTACGTGAATATTTTTTAATTTGTTTTTAATAATTGTTAGGAAGTATTGAGGAAGGGCAGGGTGGTAAAAATTGGATTTGCATAAAGCTAGCAAACGTTCTAACGCCGACCCTGGAAGAAGCGTACTAATAATTAAGAAAATAATAATATGTTTGTGAAGTAGTATCTACTGCTGCAATTCGACGTATTCTTTTTGACATCTACGCGGCTGACAGGGTAATAAGGAGATTGCATCCCGTAGGTGATTGGTTGACGGTATGGTGGGATATAATCACGTTGTATCCCTGTAACCCCGTTTCGAAGCGAGTGGACGCGAACGGTAGGCTGGTAATTAAAATTCGGCAGACGTCACCGATTGCCTCTCATCCCGAGAAGAAAGACGATCTGATTAGATCTACGCGCGAGAAAATGATAGTAATTAACGTTTTATCAAGATCCTTTTTCTCGAAAGTGCTATCTATGGGTTTCTAATGGATACGCTCGAAATATACGGGGTGATGATCACGAAAAAATAAAGCGTGAACAATAAAGAGCGTGTTTCTGTATTGGTAGCTGTAGAATTTGAATATTTTACAACTAAATAAGTCTAAATGTATTAAGAATTGTTTTTTACAACTAAACACTAGTTTATTTCTAGTTAATTTCATTAATTTGGTTATTTTAAATCAAAAACCCCAAGAGACTTCGATGAGCAGTGAAGCGACGAACCCTGCTGCTGTTATGTTTAAAGGCAATGTGTTTACATTTTGTGACTAAATAATGACTGTTATGAACCTTTTACACAATCTTAACTATAGTAAATAGATTTAAAAACTTTTTGATTTCGTTTTGGTTATCAATTTCTGTAAAGTTTTTGTCAGAAGTGCTTCATAAATCCCTGAATCCAAGTCTTGGGTTAACCAATAACAAACCTAAGGGTTTTAATAATCGTTTTGTATAACTAAATACTAATTTCTTTCGAGTTAATTTCATTAAGTTGGTCGTTTTAAATGAAAAACCCCAAGAGACTCCAATGGGCAGTGAAGCGACGAACCCTACTGCTGTTATGAGAGTTATGTTTCAAGACAAAGTATGTACATTTCGTGACTAAATAATGACACTACGAACCTTTTACAACAATCCGAGATACAGATTTAAAAACTTTTTGATTCCGTTTTAGTTGTCAATTTCTCTAAACTTTTTGTCAGAAGTGCTTCATAAATCCCTGAATCCAAGTCTTGGGTTAACCAATAACAAACCTAAGGGTTTTAATAATTGTTTTGTAAAACTAAATACTAATTTCTTTCGGTTAGTTTCCTTAAGTTAGTAGTTTTAAATGCATTTCTCCAAGAGACTTCAATGAGCGGTTAAGCGACGAGCCCGACCAGTATTGTGTTTCAAAGCAATGTATTTACATTTCGTGACTAAATAATGACAGTATGCATCTTTTACGACAATCTGAACTATACTAAACAGATTTAAAAACTTTTTGATTTCGTTTTGGTTGTCAATTTCTCTAAACTTTTTCTCAGAAGCGCTTCAGAATCCCATGAATCTTAACCTTGGGTTAACCAGTAACAAGCCTTAGTGTTTTAACAATTGTTTTGTACAACTAAACACTAATTTCTTTCGGTTAGTTTCTTTAAGTTAGTAATTTTAAACGCAATTCTTCAAGAGACTTCAATGAGCGGTTAAGCGACGAACCCGATTACTATTATCTTCCAAAGTAATGTATGTATTTAGATTTTGTTACAAAATATTGAAAATATGAACCTTTTACAAGAATCTGAATGATTAATCATATGTAAAAACTTTTCGATTCCCTTTTAGTTTTTAATTTCTCCAACCTGGTCCATGAACTTTTGAGCTAGCGATACATATTAGAATAATTGAAATAATACGTCAATTTAATTTCATATCTTATATACTTTAGGTTTGTAAAGGAATCGTTTCTAGTACAGTCATACAAAATAACAAAATATAATGCATTAGAAACAATTAACATGATAATATTTTATGCAATAAACATTTTTTTTGCAACAATTGTTTAGATTATATTAAGTATTTGTCTGATTAATAAAATAATTAACGACATTCTAATAAATCAAAACATATAACATTATTGTCCTCACTTACCGGTATGGAGGAACAAATGGTTCTTGAGGTTCGTGTGTTTGGAGAAACCTCTTGAACAGATGTGGCATTTGAAAGGCCAGGAACCAGAGTGAACGTACATGTGAGATCGCAGGTCGCCAGGGGTAGGGAAGGATTTACTGCAGAGGTTACATTTGTGTGGCTTATCCTGGAAAGAAAATAAATTGTCAAAATCAGTTTAATCATCAATTATGTAGATACTTAGATAATTACGTAGATAATTAAAAGTTTATTAAAACTACGTTTAACATTATTTTAGAGAAAAACTATACAATGAAATATAAATAGGAAAGTGACGTTATGTTTACATAATGTGGACCTTCCTTCTTGAGTTGTCGTAATTTTGGGACATTTTTGTAGAAATGAAAAAACTATTTTTCGATTTCTATTAGTTTACTATAGTTGTACAATGCCTCGCTATTCAAGTCTGAAACTTGAGAAATACACATTTTCAAGAATGTGTTCGTTCTAAGGGTGCACAATTTAGTCGCCCACGCACGATTCGTGTAGCCATTCGTCCCGCAGTCTTTTTCAATGGGCATAGAATGTTGAAGTCTTTAATTCGATATGCGCAGTCGATCGGTACATGTACCTGCTACTTACGAATCTCTATCAAGTATTATGCATATAGATTATAATCCTAACTTCTGTTTTTATTAAAAAAAAAATTGGGGTATGCGTACTAAAATGTAAAAAAAAACTGTTCGTCTAAGAAGCTAGTTAACCTTGAAACATTTCACCTGAATCACCCTAATATAATACGACCCCCAAATTAATTAAAACTGAAAGAAACAATAACGAAACTGAAACTTATTAGTGTCTTAGACACGGTGTATCTATATAAAGTAAGCAGCGCATTTATCATCCACGGATGTGACAGATTAAAATTAATACAAACATTAATTTGTTTCGGTTGTCTGAAGAAACTCGAGTGTGCATATATCACGCACCTGCGCGCATTCATTAGGGGATGAAAGAAAGAGAAAACTAGAACTATAAAGCAACAGCGTCTTCAGACGAAATGACCAATCGCGACAGGGTTGCCAAACGATTTCGTACATATCTTGTCGAAATTTCTCTAAAAAACTGACAATCATATTCACCGGATTGCAGGGTAAATATGGTTATCAACAAAGGGTGAAACGTTGAGGTTATTGTCTAACAAAAATGGTTTTTTCACCTGAATGAGTTTATATATTGGGAGAACAATATATTATACTTGGGGACAGTATGTATTGCTTCGGGGTATATAATTTAGGTTTTGGTTTTAAGTCCCAAATTCGAAGTGACTTCAATGAGCAATAAAGCGACGAACCCGAATGCTGTTTTGTTCCAAAGCAATGCATTTAATTTTTGCAAGTAAATAAATATAATATGAACCTTGTACAAGAATCTGAAGTATATTAATCACATTTAAAAACTTTAGTTTCATTTTAGTTCAGAATATTTCCAAAACTGTTTCTCTAACTTATTGTTAGAGGCACTTAAGAATCCCATGAACTCTAGCTTTGGGTTACGCAGTGACAAAACTGCCAAGCACGTAATAAAAATTAAATGCTATTCGTTAATAAGCGCATTACTTAAACACGGCTGGACCGATTGGGCTGATATTGATTTGAAAATGTTCATAATAATCCGAGGAAGGATTCTAGGGAAAGAAAATATATCATTATTTACCTATTAAATTGGTGTCAACTTACGCCCAGTGAAGCGGGTGGATTACGGCCAATCTATACACACAATAACAAAAAAAACCCTGACTCACCGTCTCACCAACCTCAGGCTAAACCCTTAGACCTAGATAGCAAAATTTTGCAGAGAAGTTTCCTTTGTAATGTATACATGGAATAACGAAGAATATTTAGTGAAGAATCGAACTTTCGCATTTGATTTTACTTGGAAACTTTCACAGTCGTTTGTACATTTAAGTCGTTTTGTTTCATCCCCTGATGTCCAACGTTAAGAAAATTCTATTATTTTGTGTTTATATTTATTGTAGATTAAAACCTTTTCTTGAAGGTAGCTCTGAATACCTTTGAGATAGTGAAATTTTCCTTGGTCTAGCATTCTCTGATCGCCATTATACAACCGACTGATGACTGAGTACCTTACAGTAGCTGAGCCGTCCGTCATGTCGGTCGTCCGGTGACAAATTAATGAAGTGTTACTAATTTGATTGCAATGGTAGAATAGACACGAAAGAACGACTGAGTATAAACTGACGAACGAGTACTTCTGCGAAATTAATCATCGGACAATTTACAAATCGACATGAAAGCACTGCGAATGAAGGTATCCTCAACAGCGTTTTAGCTGAGAGACTTTTCTTCTCAGTTCTGTGATAAATGAGAGTTGGCTAGAATGGAGATTTCAGTGTGTTATCAATCTGAATGATCCAGAAAACGAAGTGATTGTAAAGAAGTAACATTTGGTACCAGAGGGTTCTACTGTAGAATAATGTGATGTGTACTTTGTCATTCAAACTTAACAACATATTTCCATTGTAACACAATCATATAAGTTTTGCATGCTAGATAAAATTGATGAATTTTCTGGATTATGGCATGGAGAAAAAGTGATCAGTTGAAACAGTACTAGCAGTTAGGAATGTTACAAGTAGTGGACATGTTTACAGTTAAAAAATAAATTGTAGTACATATTTATATTCAATTACATATAATTTGCCAAGTTCAAATATTTGGAATTTTACAACAACAAGGAAAAAGGATCCGTTTGAAGAGTTGTGGCTTTGTCTGTAGGCCACAATTTATCGTCGAAAAAGAAAATCTTTCATTTTTTTAAACTTTTACATGCTCAATAAAAAAATATTGAAAAGGAACATGGCATTAACTATTTTGAATTTGGCTACTATTTTCATATCAACGTGTCGATTTTGTATGAATAAAATTTAAAGAATATAGTCGAAGCAGCAACGACATAATGATTATATTATTGGCAGCCATCGGTATTTCGATTTGTCTGCTACCATATCACTCTACAGAGTTGTGATTGGCGTGGAAACCCGAGGATTTTACAACGATTCATTGTTAATATTCCAGAATCGTCTACAAATTTACAATTACTGATGGTAAACGTCTTATTTTCCACAAACATTGGAGCAATAACATTAACTCTCTAGTACACGGCCAGGGGCTTTTTCGAGCAACAAAACATGCCGCATGGTTACCAACGTCAACAATACCCACCGAGAGTACTTCGCAAAGGAATGATGAGAAATCAATCGACAGACGTTCAACAAAGTGAAATGGTGTTATCGTACTAGGTATAGTGAGTGTGTAAGTGGTAACCCGTTCGTTCTTCTTGTTCTTCTTCTTCTTCGTTTACTTGTTGCACATCGGGGCGGCGGTGATGATGCTGATGGCGATGGCAGTGACTGCGGCGAGACGAAAACGAAACATCAAATAATGGACGTTCGACATGAGCAACGCAATAAAAATACATCTACATCTGTAAAATTGTTATCTGCAGTTGTGATCCGCTTTATTGATTGTAATAGCACGTCCATTGTGCGAGGAATACATTAAGTAGCCGTATAGGAAGTCGGACGGCATTCAACGGCTGACAGTCCATCAAGCCACCGTGACCGAACAAAACGACATCGATATCGTGTGTAGTACCCACTACGATCGACTAGTTTTCTTTTATCTGATGAGCCACACTAATCGAACGGGCCGATGGCGATGGAGCGACGACGACGGTGGCGACGGGGCCGACGTATGCGTCGCGAACGTAGAAAAACTTTATTATTCTACGTAACAACGGTAACGTCTTTTAGAAAATTGACGGGTCGATTTGAAAAAAAGTAGACCAAAACGAAGGTACCGTTTCTATATTGTATATTCATATTCGATAACTAATATTAAGAAGCTAATGGGTAATTGTGAGTGGAGCTAGAGCCAATGGGGTTCTTATTTTAGAGAAGTCCTTGTTGTAGTCACATTGCTAATAACTAGTTCAAAGTCAAGGAAAGATAATTTACCAGGAATAGATAAAATCTTTCATTTTTTAAATCGTTATATGTATGCTCAATAACAAAATATCGGAATTGAACTTGGCAATAAATATTTTGAACTTGGCATTAAATAGTTTGAACTTGGCATTAAATAGTTTGAACTTGGCATTAAATATTTTGAACTTGGCTAATATTTTCATTTGCTCATGTCGATTTTATTATCTTAAAATATATGTGAGATTTGCATAAATCCATAGTCTCAACCGCATTATAACTTCTTTTATACACATAATTTAATATTCGACTTAAAATAGTAAGGTAAAGGAATTTCAATGTATGTTAAAATTGTCTGTATTTTACTATGTCCCAATAGCATTGTTGATGATATGGATTGGTACCTACATAGTACGTTATAATAATAATAATTAATTAAGAGAGGAGTGGAACATGTCTTTCGCAACATATTACGTTGCTGTTGGTTTGGTTTCTTGTAAGGAACCGGATATTAATCGCGTGAGGGAGGCCTCAGGGAGCGCATTCTTAGACGCGTTCCCACACTGCACCCTTCTTATTAGAAAACGGTCAGAAACGGTAGACTCGATTGCTTAGAACGGCCAATTTGACGAAATTATTCCAGGTTTTGAATAGGAAATTGCGGACCGCACTAATATTAACCTTCACTAATTTCGAAATGATTGCGTTTGTTGCTGTTGGTTGGTCGCCAGAATAACTGCTCGGATTTCATTCTTTTATTTTTTTTTTTTCGTTTGGAACTAAGTCAGTCGGTCACGGTTTCGAACTGTCCAGTAACTTAAATGCGTCACTGAAAGAGAAAATTAGGTCTAGTTGTCCAGAGAGAGGATACAAAAATGTGGATAATCTAGAAACATCACATAACTGTAGATATCATTTTAGCTCGAGATTTTTGTAAAAAAAAAGATACTTTTATAAGTCCAACGTGACTGAACGACGGGAATTACTTAATCATTATTACCTATTAAATTGGTGTCAACTTACGCCCAGTGAAGCGGGTGGATTACGGCCAATCTATACACACAAATCAAAAACCCTGACTCATCGTCTCACCAACCTCAGGCAAAACCCTTAGACCTAGATAGCAAAATTTTGCAGAGAAGTTTCCTTTGTAATGTATACAAGGATTAACGAAGAATATTTAGTGAAGAATCGAACTTTCGCATTTGATGCAATGTGAATAATCTAGAAACATCACATAACTGTAGATATCATTTTAGCTCGAGATTTTTGTAAAAAAAAAGATACTTTTATATATGAAAAAAGTCACTTCGACACTCAAAAAATTGGAAGCGTTCGAAATGTGATGTTATAGGTGAACGATGCGGTTACCGCAGATAGAGAGTGTTAGAAATGAGGAGAATAAGAAATAAGTCAGATAAGGATATCTTCTCAAGTATGAAGGGGTAGTCGGAGACATATTGGAAGCAGAAACAGGAGTTAAGAGGAGTAGAGGTAGACCTACACTAGATTAGTGTTCGCAAATAGTTAAGAATGTGGGATGTTCTAGTTTTAGGAAAATGTGAAGATTAGTTTAGCATAGGAAAGCGTGGAGGTGCGTGTCCAATCAGTCTTAGAACTGACAGCCTTATGATGATAATGATGATCTGGAATTTACCAAGGTTTAATAAATTTAATAATTGAACTATTAATTGAAAATTAAGCTATATGAATAAAAACGTTCTGAAACGCAAACCCTTCAACACATTTGATTGCCTATGTTAACTTCAACCATTTCTCAAACTTTGGCAACTTTTTGTAAATATAGAAATCATCTATAATTTGGGCCGTTTGAGGTCTACAAGAAATAGTTTTCTCCCTTTCGTTTTCGATACGCTTGCTTGCAATTACTATGAATCTACGTGCTGTACCTACATATTTTATCAAGGTTTTAGTGCGTTTAGGTTTTATTTTCAATTACGCGCGTTCAACAAGACAATGCGACACGTGTTTGGTGACGGTACAGAATCTAGCCATTGGGCGCCATTAAATTTCCGAGTTCTCGAAGTAAATCTCCACTGTCGAATTCTTCTTTCACCGTTCACAAGTGACTGCGAACGCATTTTCAAGTGGAATTCTCGTCGCAGCAAATCCGAGTACATAGGTACAGTAGCAATCACAATAAACGAAAAACTACCTGACTCACAATGCTAAAATACTAAGATAAAAAGTTAACATTTTATTGTTCTTATTTCTAACAACTTTTCCTCAAATAGATTACTTTATTTCAAGAACGAGATTCCACACCATTCCTCATAATTTTTTTTTTAATTAAACCCGACAAATAAACTTAATTAACAAGTTAAAATTAACAAAAAAATGTCAATGTAAAAACTGCATCGTCAGTCAAATTTACTGAAGGAAGACGCCACTTTATACGAAAAATGGTTGGATACGCACCTCCAGTTTTTCCTATATTGATTTAGTGTTAGCATTTCCCTAAAACTGTAACAAACCACATCTTTAACTGTTTGCGAACAGTAATGTAACCTAGGTCTTACCTCTACTCCTATTAATTCCTGCTTCTGTTTCTAAAGTGTCTTGTCTGAGAAGGTGTTCTACCAACCTATCTGTCCTATTTCTTGTTGACTTCCATAGCTCCCTCCTAATCCCTCCACATTTCTAACCTTCTCTACATTCTTTTTTCTATTATCGTTTATGTATCCCTCATTAAATTGCTTCGTTACTTCCAATATTTATCAATGTTACGAAACAATTAGTGACAAAACAGATCCCCTGTTACTGGAATTAAATATTGTGGGGCTAATCAAGTTGCCGGTTACCTCCCCTACCCTAGAAAAGTGTCCAACCTGTGTCAAAGTCGCACCAGGTGAAATATGAGCCTTTAGAATATCCTTAACTTTTATCCTTTTTATATCAAAAACTTTTTAACATTTCACCAGAGCTTTCCGTTTATATATAAACTAGTGACCCGCCCCAGCTTCGCACGGGTGCAATGCTGATACTAAATATATTTTTGTTTTGTTTAGATTATTATCGAATAGAGGAAATTTTTTTGTCATTAGACAATACAAACCGGCCTCCCGGCCGGTACCGCCGCAACCGCTATATTCCTGCATTTTAAATCTGTAATATCTTCAAAAATATTCATTTAAATTACATGCTGTAAAGGGCCATATTGATCTATATTAAATGCACGATGTATTTAAGGTACTTACTTGGATAAGAATTAGTGCTGTATTATCTAAAATCGCTTCGTAAATAAGCCATTATTTCTCATAAAAAGTAAAAGATAAAAATGGTTATTGTGGGTTATCCCTAAGAGGTAGATATATACCATCTCGGACTTTTTTGTAGACCCTTTTAAGATGTACAATATTGTAGTACATTATTTTGATCTATCTCGTAGGGTTCAGCCAGCGTTTGCAATGTAAGCGCAAAAAATGTGTTTATTTACGACATCACATTAGAAACCTCCAAAATTATCAGTGTTTCCCTACTATATTATGCATGTATTATACATATAAACCTTCCTCTTGAATCACTCTATTTAAAAAAAAAAAACGCATCAAAATCCGTTGCGTAATTTTAAAGATTTAAGCATACATGGAGACAGACAGCGGGAAAGCGACTTTGTTTTATACTATGTAGTGATTTAGTTATATACATTCCGTATGAAATCAACTGTAGTCCTAAAGATTTTTCGCTTTAATTGTAGAGACATTCAATAATGCGTTTCTTTGTGGTTGTAACTTTACATGCGTGTGTGTCGAATGGCCTGCTACGTGACAGTAGAAACACTCGCGTCCATCTCCGTTCAAACGATGGACATGTATTTGTAGGCTGCCCATATGTATATAGCATTGCGTATTCGGTATCAGCTGTAATCAGAAGGAGCCTTGTTCTATACTCCATTCGATTCCCTTTCCGAAGACGTATCCAGCACGTCCCGTGTGTGTGACACGCGTCAATCGCCGGACTATTAGATGTCGAACAGACAAATGCTTCACGATGAGAACACCGAGAGCATCAGCCATGGAAAGAGAGATCGTCCTCTTGGTGTTCACGTCCCGTCGTAAACAATTGTCATTTGGTGCGTGTGCGTTGGATAAAGTTCATCACGTCCCGTGGCTACGTGGTAGCATTGAATAGTCATGGACGAGGACGATCACTCCAGATGGACGATGCGATTGTTTTAGTTCATAAATTTCCCTTTTCTGAATGCAACAGTTACCGTTACCAAAGAGATAGTACGAGGAAGGTACTAATGTAGTGCTGAATTGCGAACAGTTGAATGCGATATTTCTTTTTTTTTTTGGTCTCTAGTTTGTATTCCTGCTAAACCGTGAGCGAAGTAAGCGCCACCGACGTAAACCTCTTTGCTTTGATGCAATAGTGGACTTGGATTAAATTAGCCAATTAAAATGATCCCATTAAAGAGGCCGCTGCTATAACAAGAGCTGTTGGAAGAAGATTCTTTTATTTTGTCATCACGCATATGGAAATTATTGGCCGAAGTCTTAGAAAGATTGGAAGATCGATCTAATTTCGTAAGATTGCAAGGTTTGAACTGACATTTTTGCGCTTTAGAATAATGGAAATATATAAGACTGTTAAAGACGAAAAACCATATTGAATAGTTTACTTAAAACCCAAAGAATGTAATTCAGTGGTAAGAACAATGGATCTAACTCTGTGGAATTATAGGCAGACATATAATTCTGGGCAATTCTTTTGGATGAAAACCAGATTCATTTAGATTTCACGAATTCTAAATCTACAGAATGTGAGTCAATGAAAACGGATAGGATTTGAAGCAGCTCAAAAAAGGTGAATCTAAGTCTTAATAATAAAAGTTTTATTCTGTAAAGTAAACCAATTGCCGTGGAAGGTTTTTGTAAACGAAAATAGATTCTGTAATAACAATAGTCCTGGAAATGTATTTTAAGGATAACATCAGTACAATATTATTTGAGGCACTTTATGATATTGTGGCAAGGACTAATCAAAAGGACCCTGACCGCATTCAACATTATCCGTTACTGATGTTATTGTACAAAACGCATCTATTTAATGAAAACAATACACGGTTGAAATGCAAAGCGATAATTACAGTGGTAGACGTGAATCCTTGAGGCTTATAACGAGAGTTATGGGAATTTGGTAACAGGACAAATAAGTATCGTACAATAGCGTTCCACTGACTTGTTTGTCGGTATGTCTACAGTAATCACTTAAGGAGGGCGTAGTGTTCTTGCGGATAGATACCACCTGTGGATGCATAAATGTGTGTATGCAGATAAAGATATGTACAGAACGGCGCGGCGGTAAGGTTGGGTTATGGTCTAGTGCCGTCCGTGAGAAGCGTTTTACTTGGGTGGTTGGGACCGTTTTCTTCAAGGATAAACCCTATTCTTAACCACTCCATTTCACCATAATTGCACCGACATTCATAATGCAACGTATAACCACGAACACACACCGTCTTTAAACTTTCTACTGATTTAGTTATTGATCAGCAGAAATAAATATGTCTTTTTCTTATTGGACGTATTTTGTCTAGTGGTTAAAAGTGTAAAGGAGATTCAAAATTAAACGGGCGTGGCGGAAAAGAAAAGGTTAGAAGCGTTCTAAAGTGGTGTTACAGGCGAATGGCGAGGATTACCGTGGATAGAAAGAATAGGAGAACAGAGAACTCTATGAAACTCAATAAAAAATAGTCGAGATAGATTGGTAGGACACCTTCTCAGGCATGAAGGTTTAGTCAGAGACATATTAGAGACAGAAACGGCAGTTAGGAGGGGTAGGGGTAGTTGTAGATTACATTACTGTTCGCAAATAGTTAAGAATGTGGATTGTTCTAGTTTTAGGGAAATGCGAAGATTAACTAAGGATAGGAATGAGTGGAGATGCGTATCCAACCAGTCTTAGTAATGAGGACTTTAAGATGATGATGACCAACTTTGAAAAAGGTTACAAATAAGGAGGTATTACAGTGAATAGGAGAGCAGAGGTCACTGTGGAAATTATTAAAGAATAGGCGAGATAGGTTGGTAGGGCACCTTTTCAAGCATGATAGTTTTAGAAAATACTACAAATGGCGCAGTAAACGCCATCTGTAGCACGATGCTACATTTTAGGATTACGTATGCTCCAACAAGGTCCACTTGTGTGGATATCTACTTGCTGAAAACGAATCCCGGCGTAGCCAACCTCAACGTGATAGGCACGTTAGCTTAATCGAATAAAATAATTCGAAGTGGTCTGTATTTTGTCGAAACTGCCAGACGCGGATCGCGATTTCGATCTTTTTGGATCTCATCAGCGCGTTTCAGAAAATACTACAAACGGCGCAGTAAACGCCATCTGTAGCACGGAGTATACGTAATCCTAAAATGTAGCATCGTACTACAGATGGCGTTTACTGCGTCGTTTGTAGTATTTTCTGAAACGCACTGGTAAGACAGCAGGTAAAAGTCGGTCTGTGTTCTGTCGGAGCTGTCTGCGACGCGCTGATGAGATCCAACAAGATCGAAATCGCGATCCGCGTCTGGCAGTTTCGACAGAATACAGACCACTTCGAATTATTTTATTCGATTATGGTAGTTTTAGTTAAGGACGTATTAGAAGTAAAAACTAGAGTTAAGGATGTGGGATGTTCTAGTTTTATGGAAATACAAAGTTTAGCTCCAGATAGGAAAAATGAAGATGCGTTCCCAATCAGTCTTAAGACTGACGACCTTCTGATGGTGACGACCCATTTTGAACATCGATTTTGTATTATTTTTATATTGAAAATTTGTTCATCTGTATTAGATTACGTTCTACAATTATGACAAAAACAAACATGACCCAAATGCATTGTCCGTCGAGATAGGCCACCTGAGATTATTGCAGAAATTAATAGATGATATGTTCCACAGTTGTATTTAAATGGGACGTTTCCCGATTCTATGGTTAGTTTTCTCGTCAGGAGGCGCCAAAAATTTACCATTATTATACAGTCTACCTCGAAGAAGAAATTTGCATTACAGTGATTTTCTTCTTTCAATTTCAAATCAAAGTCTCGCCACGAATGTACCTTTTAGTCCAAAAATAGTAACACGTTGACCAAGGGTTGTTGTACCTATATAATAATTCTCGAGATCTCATAGCCTTTACATATGCTTCCTGCCTCCTTAAGTCGGTCAGATTTACTTTTGACGCATTTTTTTTACGGTTGCCTATTACCGATTAATCTGGCATCCCAAACAATAGTCTTATAAAAGTTTTTAACGTATTAATTCCGTACCTCCCGTAGCTCTTCGGAAAAGATATTTCAACCTGTTGCTTGCATCATTTGTATCCGTCCACGTCACGATTTGACAAATCTTGTCTAATCGTCTAATTCACCGGTCACAGAAGAGGGAAGGATTACCTATAATTTCTTCCCTTTGTTACCTCCGTCATTCACATATCGTGTCCCTTTAAGGGCCTAAAACCACTTAATGCGGGTGACGTCTTTGTATCTTGTACGTTATGTGTGTATATCTGTCTGTGTTTTGTGCCGTTTTTTAACGGTCGACTGCCCATATGTTTCCTTCACTTCTTCGAATAAAAAAACTGAAATTATTGTAATTATGACTGAATACCGTAGGTACCATATGTCGTTAGTGGACGACTATGGCCCTTCTGACTTAGCGCCTTTTGGACCAAACGATTGTCTGACACCTGCCGCATACGGGAATCGACCTAAGGGTTCTTCGATCGTCGTTTGAAAAACAGAAAAAAACGACAAAGTGCAAGGTGCTTTATGTATATATACCTGTTATATAGTATGTAGATATATGTATGGTCGGTAGGGTAAGGTGCATGTGTGAATTATTATTAAAGGAAGTCGACCCATCGGAAATCGTTCCCGAAATATAACTGACGTATGTTTTGAAAATAAATATTAAACTGGACGCAAAAAATTACCGAAATTATCCTTCTCAGATGGTCTACCGTATGTTGTCAGTTATATAAGTAATAATTACGATTGGAAACCCTTTAGTTAGGAAAGTAGTGTTAAGAAAAGGATCACAGAACTTTTTTCTTTAATAATTAATTAATCCTTTGATTGTAAAGTATTTATTATGGTTATTAGTCATTAACAATATCCTTCATTTAGGATATGAAACAACTAAGAAGATAAAGGTTAGACCTAGGGAATTTAGAACGTACTTAGGAAAAAAATTTTTTTTTGATTTATATTACTATATAATTTAATTTTTTTCCAAATCAATTTATGTTCTGTAAAGGTTAATAATAAATAAAAATAATACAAAAATACTGGTATCCAAGGGAAGAAAAAGTAGGAAATGAGCAAATATAAAGATAGGAGACGAAAATTAGAAGAAGTTACTATTTTAGGTATTTAGGTAAGTCAGATAATTCAGGACGGAAGGATCAGTAGGGATATAACACAGAGAATAGCGAAGGCTCGCGTCGCCTTCAATAAAAAGAAGTCACTTCTATGCTTGGGAACGGTTAATTTAGAAATTCCAAAAAGATTGTTAAAGGTGTATGTGTGGAGCACGGTGCAGTACGGGTGCGAAACATGGACAGGAAAGAAAAAGGTTAGGTTAGATTAGCGTTCAAAATGTGGTGTTACAGACAAATGATGAGGAAATCGTGAATAGAGAAAGTTAGAAATGAAAAGGTATTATAAAGAATAGGAGAACGGAGGACTCTATGGAAGTCAATAAGAAATAGGCGAGATAGGTTGGTAGGACACCTTCTCAGACATGAAGGTCTGTTCAGAGACATATTAGAGGCAGAAACGGGAGTTAGGAGGGATAGAGGTAGACCTAGTTTAGATTACTGTTCGCAAATAGTTCATGATGTGGGTTGTTCTAGTTTTAGGGAAATTAGTATAGACAGACCTAGATGAGGTTACTGTTCACAAATGCGAAGATTAGCTCAGGATAGGAAAGAGTGGAGGTGCGTGTCCAACCAGTCTTAGGACTGATGACCTTATGATGATGAAAGGTTAATATCAGAAATGGGGTCAGACAAGGAAGAAGAAGAAGAAGAGAATAAAACAATGGCAATAAGAACTTCCCAGAAACAGTTTTTTGTACACTTAAAGAAAAACTTATTAACTTTATGTATGATTTTGACCCTATTGTGTAACGATTTAAACAGGTACTTATTACTGAATAACTTAACTACTCACCTTTATGTGTGTCATACGATGATAGTACAGATTCGAGGATGCCGTAAACCTTTTCAGACAAACCGGGCACTGATGGGGCTTTTCGCCGCTGTGTATTCTTCTGTGCGTGTTCAACGAAGAGGACGTACTAAATCCCTTACCGCAGACCATACACACATGAGGCTTCTCTCCTATATACGTAAAAATAATAAGGGATGTTGCCACAAAAACTTGTTGCCAAAGCTTGTTAATTTTAATGAATATATGTTCCAATAGAGACGGTATTAAATATAATAAATTCCTCTATGGCGATTAAGTTTCCACAAGAATTAACTTTAGTCTTAAATGGCTTTTTTGAAAATATATTATAGGAGTTTCGGAATACTTACCTGTGTGCGTCCTCATGTGCCTTTTGAGCAAAGACGGTCTGTCGAAAGCTTTGTTACAAACACTGCATGGTAGCAGCGCCCTTTCTCTTGGTCTTGCTCTCGGAGTGGGTCCACTTGATTCCAGAATATCACCTTGCGAACTAGCCGCCGAACTGTCTCCAGATAGTGATTTTCTTTCGTCTTCAGCTGACGGGGGTGAATTTGATAACGCCCTTGATAATAAGGACATCGACAGATCTAAGGGCGAATCTGTAAATTAAGAGGAGCCTGTTTTGAAGAAAGAATGAATAAAAGCAAATGTTGTAAGATGCAAGTGAAATTCATTTGCTACTGTGGACAATTTAAGGATTTCTAAGATTTGATACAAAGAGTATTCGATGACGAAGGGTCGACGTCTTCGGACTGATGACCCTGTGATGATATTGATGTAGGCAATAACCGCCCCCCAGGATCAAAAAACTGTTCCATTGCTCCTTATTACCCGCTGCGTTTGTTCCAATTAACGTCGATTTTTATCCTTTTAATTATGTTGCATTAAACATGACGTTGCCCCGTCTATTTTCGGCGCATCTGAAAGAGTATTGCGCACACGTAGCAAAAATGGAACTGAACAAAAGGAGAAGTCAGAGTCCGTATCCCGGTCGTCCCGAAAGACAATGGCTAATTTAAGGAGAAAAGTCGGACAGATTTACGAGAGCGACTCTCGTTCGTCGCAATTTTTATTCGCTTCGCTCAAAAACTGGAACCATCTGCAAAAGAAACCGACGAATGCTAAGTGGATGATACATTTACATCTCAATAAGGCACGAATGTTGCCTCGAACTGACTGAACGAACGAAATGCATCTCGGCGGCGCGAGGTCTCAGCGCTGTTGTTCTCTTGCCGAAAATATAAAACGAACGTCTTATATTATTATGTACAAAAGCGAACGAATAGAAGGAAAAGACGATCCTGTTTTATACGATATTATAAATTGGACGGTCGCGTTCGAGTTCATAAGTCACTTCCTTGAAAGGAGCATTTGAATCCGAAACGTCAGCGCTCGTTAAAGGCTATTTATTAAACGACTTGTTCGTTATGGTATTTTAAAAATGAGACAAAAAGCCATCTACCTTCTGGGCCCGCTTACCGACACCATAAAAAAATATAAATAGAAATAGGTTACAGAAAAAATTAGGATTTTACAAGAAAACCAATGTAACCCGTCCAAACTTCAAGGATTATACACGTCCTGGGGTTAATTGGTCAGGACTGACTAGTGTATTTATATATGTTTGTCCATCACTCAATTAGTCAATTGTAAAGACAATTAATTTAAATCATTAATGACTTAAAGTTTTCTAAAATTTCGTCCAATTGTATCGAGCGGTTTGAAAGATACCATAATACCATATTTTTTTAATATAATACGCTCCTTTTGACATATTCAAATTGGAATTGAACAATTTCATAGAAACGGGCAGGCCTGTGTTCGAGTGTTGCTCATAGGTATGTTCTAATGACACGTTATAACCATTAAAGTTATGGTAAGTATTTATATTGTAAAATGTCGTCAAAATTAAAACGTATGCACCACCTATAATGCATATTTTTGCAAATTTACACCCGATTTACGTGAAGATATTCGTTTATCTGATTCGTCGGCATTAATGGTGACAGTGGTGTAGCGGCAACAATGGGACGCATTAAGATAATTGAGCGGACTGCCTGTGAACAAATCGCCCCTAAAAACGACGCTGCTGCAAAAACGCGTAATTTATAGGCGAGTCGAGAATTACTTGCATGCATTCACACGCACACCGTCGTCTCCGATGGAGCCCTATACGACTCTTTAGAGCCCCCCCCCCTCCGTCCCCCGATCGAGTTCCTTCCTCACCCCCATCGCGTCGCTTCTTTCATTCCGATCGTCCGGACCCCCCCGAGCATCTCACTTCCCCCAAACCGTTCCACCGACAACGCAACGGTTGCAACGACTTTGCTGGATGACTTTATCTCTTCATCCATCGTTATATTTATTACCCATATGTATTCGAGTAGTAGGCCGTGTGTGAGGAGGAAGCCTTATGTCTGTCTGCTCTATATGTCCTCGGTAAACAGAGTTACCTTTTGACCTTGTCTCTTGAAGTTAATTAAAACAATGTATGTAAAACTTGTCTAAAGGCGTCGTGGAAAAATCGAATATGCGCGGAAACGGGCCACCGAGCATCTTTTTACAAATTTAGCCACTGCCCATGCATAGAGATGTTCAAAGACAATTACTTTTTGACAGTATTTCTTGAAGTTGACGAAAACAATATCTGTAAGACTTCTCTAAAGTTTATGAGGCACCGACAACGTCGTAGAAACATCCCCTGAATCGAATATCGTCAAAAATGAGGTAAAGAAATATGGAGGTTGATTCTACAAATAAATGATGGTAATTTACCTTCCAAAATCGAGTCCATCGTTTGTCTATACAAAGATGCCCTCATCCTAACGAAAAATAATTCTTCAGGTCTTTCTGGCAAGTAATATACTAATAGTTCTGTATCCGGTGGTATTGGTTTGACGGCTTCGTATACGGGCTCGCCTCGCACTTTTGTCGCGACGAAATTTACGGCGGGGTTGAAGGTGGTCGCTACACGTACAAAACGTACCCAGTTACAATGACGAACCCTCTTTAAACCGCTACCGGATATTTCGTCGTAACAGCCGAATCGGTGACGAATCTGAAAGTAGAAAAAGATTTAATTAAAACAATGAGTATATTTTTTGCATGTACTTATTTAAGGTTTAGAACCACAGAAGGATAAAAAGGACTCCTTTAAGTGTGACATTGTCCGGATTTTTATATATTATTCGTGATATTTTTATATAAATACAAGGAATTAGGTAATACCGGTTTGCAAGGGAAGAAAAAGTAGGAAACGAGCGAATTTAAAAATAGGAGACGGTATATTAGAAGAAGTGGCTGATTTTAGGTATCTAGGAAGTCAGATAAGTCAGGACGAAAGGAATAGTAGGGATATAAAGCAGAGGATAACGCAGATGGGATATCACTTTTATGCTCGAGAATGTTTCATTTAGAAATTCGGAAAAGGTTGTTAAAGGTGTATGTTTGGAGCGCGGCGTTGTACGGGAGCGAAACAAGGATAGTGGGCGCGGCGGAAAAGAAAAGGATAAAAGCGTTCGAAATGTGGTGTTACAGGCGAATGATGAGGATACCGTGGAGAGGTATTAGAAAGAATAGGAGAACAGAGGAATTTGTGAAAGCCAATAAGAAATAGGCCAGATAAATTGGTAGGACACTTTCTCAGGCCTGAAGGTCTAATCAGAGACATATTAGAGGCAGAAACGGGAGTTAGGAGGAGTGGAGGTAGACCTAGATTAGACTGCTGCTCGCAATTAGTTAAGGATCTGGGTTGTTCTAATTTTGGGGAAATGCAAACATAAGCTCAGGATAGGAAAAAAGACAACCCTTGCTACGGTAAGAGAATTTTCGACAAAAATCGAATAAGTTAAGAACATTGAAAGATTAGCAACTTTATTTAATGTTTTTTGTGACATATGTGACGTATGTAATGGGCAGTAATCATGTTCGATAAAAAAAATCGTTAGTATCGATCCAGGATCTGTTGTCTTTTTATCTGTAACAACTCCAATAATATATCCTGTGCAATGGTACAGAGGCATATAGGTTTCCCTTTTGAAACATAAACATTATACACACGTTCCGAGGATGGAGAGGCGACACGCGGGTCCGGGGACCGGCCCTTTGAGCGGCCAGAGCCGGCCATTGTACGGGAACCCTTTTATCTCGCCGCTGACCGTAGCAATTGCTACTGTTATATTGTTTCTGCTGCTAACGCGTCTCAGTCTCGCATTCTGCTCGAATAACTTAAACGCGAACATATCGAGCAGTGGCTGCAGCAGCAACAGCGAGCGAGCGAGCATACACACACATACGCGAATCGACCCCGCCAGACAGCAGCATCTTGCAGGAAGCGGCAAGGAGAAGAAGGGCGATCAGATGGTCCTATCCGAGCGACTCTGCTGTGCCGGCCACTATCTCGCCATGCCTGCTCCTGTCCTTTTCGCAATGCCGATTGAGAACAGGTGAATGGGACGCAAAAAATTACTTAATGAAGATGGAAGAGATCGATGTGTGAAAAGGATGTTTTTAACATTTCAACCATCGAATCGACTCGATTCGAACCGACCACTCGGTTTCATTTAGTTAATTAGAAGTCACGCAATCGATGATGTATGAGACGCTCATTTTATAGTATTAAAGAGTCTTCAGTAAACCTCGTCCTAATAGGAGTATATACACATAGTGAAATCTCCAGAACTCGAATTCTGCATCTGCAGGACTTTTTTTACATTGAACTATGAACTGAATCTTTTATCATATTTATCTTTTCTGAAGCTCGTTTTCTAAATTCATTGAGTTTAGTTGTTGTGAACGATATTGCAAGTACATTATTATTATTGTAGCGAGCACTAGAGTATTTGTGTGCGATCGGGCACACGTGTGTGTGAGCGGCTTATCGATTCGCCGACTAGCCGCGGGCGCCTTTCTTCATGTGCGCCGTATTTGCAAATGTGTGTGTCGTACCTGCGTTCTGGGAAAGCAGCTAAACAGTTCAGAGAAAAAGAAACTTTTCCGGACGTTTCGAGAAGGTTCCCGAAAGGAAACAAAAGGGTATTTAAAAGAAGAGACGATCGCCGAGAAGGAGTAGAAATAAATTGACAGTGATAGCAGTGAAATAAATAGAGCAGTGAATAGTGATATATTAATAATTAGTGTAAATAAATAGTTTTTGTCGTTGTCAGTCTTAGAAGTTTTTCTATTAAACCCACGAACATTACATTTATAAAAGTGAAAAGGAATTAATGCAATGAGAAAGGCCAGGACGACAGAGAGAGAAGAACAGTGCCGCAAAGATGATGATACGTCAGTCCGGATTCTCCAATTTAATGTAGCTTAAATAAAGCAAGAGGCGCCAGTGCAGTAGAATATCGCGACATCAAACGAGAGCGAGAGTGATAACTGTTTAGTTGCAATACCGCTACCGACAAGGACGGACGACCGTCTGCCCAGATTCCAGACAGTTTTTTAAGAAGCTGTTAGCGGCAACACAGTTTCAACAATATCGTGTCCGACTACTGAATGTTGTGTCGCTCCTTTTCACTTCATAAATCCGCGACACGTAATAACATTGTGTGTATAATACGAATTATGCTCTTTAATTTGATGGACCTTACTATAATTAGAAACTTGCTCAAAAAGGCATATACATATGTAATATATTTCATAATTTGTGTAAGAGATATCTTTAGAGATCGTATTTCGGGAAATTTTCGCCAAAAAGTATTTTTCATCACTATTCCTAAAATTAAATGAATATGTTTGGAGTACAGCCTGAAGAGTGATGATAAACATTAATAGAAAAGGTTAGAAATGAGATGGACTGAGAAGTAGACGGAGAGCAATGTACGCCGTAGAAATCAGGAAGGAAAAGAGAAAATACAGTGGCAGGGCACCTTCTAAGACATGAAGGGACTTATTGTTACAGTCACATTAGAAACAGAAAATGGTTTACAGCCCAGTAGTGGAAGTCCTGGACTATTTTCGCAAATGTAAAAGTGTGTGGACTCTACCTGCATCGAACCTGGAATCGGATTTACTAAAGCATCTTCTAAGGCATGCTCTGTTAATACTTATGAAGTCCTAATTTCAACTCTGTTACGTCATGTCCTATTTAGTCTGATCTAACCATAACGGCGACACCCTATCTGAACCCTATTAAGACTAATATGGCCCTGATGTGGATACCTTATTGATTGATTAGGCGTAAAGGTTTTGAAGCGTTACATTTTTGCTCCAGCCCCAACAAGATAGCATGATTAGCACCAAATGGTAAAAACTGATCGACAGGGGGTAGTCCCATCCGGACTAGTCTAGATGCCTGGTGGGACCCAAATGTTTTAAGATCTTTCATTTCTGATCTAGCTCCAATCCGAACCGCAAACCTTAACAGTTTCTAGCCGGGTTGTGGTTTTCAAGAAATGAATGTATTGATTCATGATAGGAAGAACCACATGTTCGAGAGTTTCTAGAACGTTACCTAACATTTACTTACTATTAAAAGAGCAATAGATAAGACTACAGTGTGGAAAAGATTCATATGTTCCTTATCTTTTTACAAGTGCGCCAGTCGTTTGGTTATGTCACGCAGTACTCCAGTACGAGATCTGATTCAATTCTGGTTGGCATTTACTTAAAAAAATATCAGATACTAGAAGCCATGGTAAACACCTATCATTAAAAGTGTAGTAGTGTGTAATATTCAAAAGCACACCTACAAATTAATTAATAACAATTTCCATAAACGGTTAAGTGACAGTAGTCAAGTATATGGCGCACCCCGTGACTATCCTAAGGCCCCAACTGACCCATCGCAATTCTTTACAGCATAAGTTAATATATGCTAACATTGTTACAAATCTGACCGCTGAAGTTAATCATTTATTTATTTGAAAACTGCTCCCTTTATCCGCGATATCCTTGACGTATTACATACTGAAAGGACTATTGAGCAAACTTTACTATTTTATCGCACGGTGGATATCAAAGGTATTTCTGGACTTAATACGGTGTCTAATAACGTTTTGTAATAATTAATCTTGTATCTATGTATATTACCATTATTAAAAATTATAAGAATGCCATAAAGTGTATCATTATGGTAAAGGTAAATAAAGGAACAGGTGGTCGAAGCATTTAACTTTTAACATATGTATGTTTGCAACATGCTTATTATCAACGCCAGGAGTTCAATCCTGCCCTAAGCCGATAAAATTGAATAAATCAGCAAGGAAATTGTAATATACGTATATGCCATTAACAGCGATAAAAAATGTGGTGACAATGTGATAGAATGTGTAAATACTATTCGTTTGTTGTCTACGTATAATAATGAAAAGAAGTACGCGGAATGCTAGGGGTATTTTAAAGATCAAAATCCTTGTTTTCAATCAATTGCTTTCCAATATTCAAGAGACATCTTCGACAACGCATTTTTTGTCGCCACCTACAGTAAAAGTTCCTTATTCACGCTTATCTTATTCGCTGGTGAAAAAATTGCAACCCAATTCCTGTATTCGCAGCTAAAAATTTCATTATTCGCGGATGCAATGGGTAAACAGAAAAGGATTCGGTGTCATTTATTAAGGGGATTAACCGCAATAGACCGCTCGTGCTTAGTGTGAATTTTTCCGAAAATATGGGTTTCTATTCTAAACATTGTGATTTAACGTTGCGAGATAAATATCTGAATTTTTGTATGGTAACAGACAAAGGTTCACACTAACTCGGCACCTTTTTAGTTTTCAATAATACGGTCATTAAAAGCATTTACAAGTGCTTAAAGTTAATACTTCTTATAGGACACGTATTTTCAATAGAAATTAAGAAATTAAAAAATGGCCTTCGACAGACTTTAGAACAAAGCTTTACCTATCTTACTACAAAATTTCAAACCTCTGTTCCAAACATTAAACTCATGATATCTAGAACCGATAAGCATGTTTTTACTCTACGGCGTGTGTACTAATACTGAATCCCCTTAATGTATCGGCATCTTTTGACTATGTACTGTTGGTACGTGCGGAGACAGCTTTTATAAAAGATGTAACCGAGTGGACTAATTTGAAAATTGAAAACAAAAAAACTCTTGCCTAAAGCTGACTATAACGATTAATTTTAATTGCGAATATATATACATTGATTTTATTTTGATACATATTGGTTTCATTTCGGAACCTTAGAACGTATCCCCTATGATTCCAAACTAATTACCATTCCATATTCACGGTTTCTGTTTTCGCAACATATTTATGGAACGTATACTTTTTAGCTTTTACTGTATATATAAAGTGTAAATTTTTATCACATTACGTTGACTATTTTCAACCCCTCATAATGAGTGTATTTTCCGTTTTTCTTTAATTAAATTTAGACCGGTTTTGTTACTTGAGTTAGCATTTCGATTCAACCGCTTGTTAGCTAGCAGAAAACACACAATCTAGATCGAATAATAAACGTCATCGCACCGTCTTTTATATAACAAGCCGCTTGTTGGTCCATATAAAAGTCCGCGGTCGTCAGCGCCGCCAATAATGAATAATGTACGAAGAGACAATGATAACTAACTAACAAATGCACAAAGACAAAAAGACTCCACAAACACAACGTACGGACGTATCTGTTCGCAGTGTCTGCCATTGCGGCAATTGTTATATTCGAAAAGGAAGGTAATAAGCTGGCTAGGCTTTGCACTGCCACTACTTATTACTAACTGCGTATTCGCTCGGTATAGTAGGTACTCAATTCAATATAATAATTCCCATAAATCAGACGTTATAACGCTTGTTCCAAACTTCTCATACGCATGTTGGCACGGCCGCCATGTTGTGTCAGTATTTATGGCCCCATGATTGAACCGGGCTTCATGGAGACGATTTATGATATGTTGCCGTATCGTGTGAACTTCGGAAGTTCTCCTTCTTTAACGGTTATGGGACAGACTGTATATAACAATCGTATAATGAGAACTACATAGTATTTTTAAAGGTCTCTCTAATAGGCATATACGAGGGTGGATTGATAAGTTTCCGGCCTAACCAAGAGATGACGCCACTAGGCCTACCTTGAGGTGACATTCTATAGTACCATCCTTGGATAGCTTGTAGCTATAGTTTCAGCCCGATCTCCTTGCTAGTGTAGGTTTGACAGCACG